>NW_025053056.1:0-8711 GCF_019279795.1 Protopterus annectens | reverse complement strand
TTTGTTAGGGCCCCTTGGGGGGGGCTTTTTAAGGTTTTAACAAAAACATTTGCATGGGGGGTATCACCGGGGAAATTTTTTTTTAATTGGCCATGGGAGGGTTCATGGGGGCAGGCACTGGCTGACAGTGTGGGGAAATTGGTTTGGTGTCTGTTGGTAAAAAATTTGGAAAAAGGGTACAGTTTTTGTAACGGGGCAATAAATGTAGATTTTAGGATACATTGCTGCAGCAACAGGGGGTGTGCTGATAAACCCGGGTTAGGCTGGCGCAAAACCCCCCAGGGTCAGCAAATGAGCATACAGTTTTTTGCATGTAAGGAAAGGTATCCTGCACCTTGTACTTTACTTTTTGCTATAATTACACAACCATAAACACAGGGGAAGGTGGGGGGGATTGGGTAAAATTAAACCCATCTACATTTAGGTAAAAAACTGTACTTGTTCTTATTAATTGCTGCAGTCCTAAAGGGAAAACCCCCAAAGGGGGGGAGGCTGGCTCTGAACAGGAGCTGAAAACATGTTGGCGGAAAACCAGTGCTTGAGTGAGGGGTTAATGCTTGGGTATGTAAACCCCAGTGTGTTTTTGTTGATTGAAAGTTTTGGGCGTGCTGTGGTTAACAGCGGGCTCCTGCATGAGGGGTCAGAGCACCCACGTGTTTTTTTTGACACAGGCTTTTTTAACTCGCAGAAAACTGCTGAGACTGAAAACGGCTTAAATAACATTCCCTGTGTCAAAAGTGTGAAAATTTTTTTAGGGTCTGCATGTCTGTATTTTGGTTTGCCCCCTGCCACGCATGGAAGGATTAGTACAATTGACCCCTTTATGGAAAAAGGGTTTACTGCATGGGTGAACTCAGCATTCTGCAGAAATAATAGCCCAAAAAACAGTCTTGGTAAATATTTAAATTAGCAGTGCCTTTAGGTAAGCCCCCAAATTTAGGCAGGGTGGGGTCTTTGGGGGCTTATACTTTTTTAGCTTTGAACAAAAGGATGCATGGTGGGTAAAATCATGTGAGCTAAAATTTGGGCCCTGCAAAAGGGAAAATTTTCAAAGGAAAAAGGCAACCTTTGTCCCTTTGTGTAAAAAAACATTTTGCTTTGAATTTCCTGTTAATCCTTTATTTATTTGGCCCTGGGAAACAGGGCTTGGAGGGAACTTGTTGAGCAGGGGTTTTGGCTGGGGAAAAAAGGTGCCGGGGAGGCTTCCCAACCCTTGTAGTTCCGTGCGGGGTATTAAAATCCCTTTTTCTTTTTGTAAATTTTAAGGAGACAGAGGTGGGGCATCAGGGTTTTTTCCAAACTAAAAGAAAGGCACCCCTTTAAGCTGTGTGTGGAAAATTTTTGGGTGGGGGTTTTTTAAAAAAATTAACAAAAGGTCTGGGAGGGGGGTGTTTGCCCAATTGAAGGAGTTCTTGCAAAACCTTTAAAAGGTTGTGCATGGGAGTCATAAAACAGCTTGCCGAAAGGGGAAAAGTGTGTTCTGTTTGTTGATGTACAATGAAGTTGTGTTCTTTTAGAATAACATGTAAAACCCCTTTAAAAGCCATTAATGCAAACTGGACTGAACATTTTCTGTTGTATGTGTGCTGTAGTCTGGGGGCCCCTTCTTGTATACTTTCCATGATGAGCTCAAGAAAGGGAGGCTTGGTAAAATCTGGTTTTGGGGGGTACAGAACCTTGTTTGTGACATTCCTGAGACCACAAAATTCTGAAGGATATTATTTTAATGACAGTGTCCAAATCCTGGTGCTGTGTTACGAGATACCATTGCAGTTCCCCATATGCAGTTTTTTTAAACACCAGCGATGCCATGCCATGTTGAGGGGCCTGCAGTAACACTGTGATTTGATGGGTGATTGTTTGTTTAAAAAACCTCTGGGCTGCTGTATTCAGTCTAACCAGGCACATGCTGGAGGGGATGACTGGACATTTTCACAGAAAAGGTTGTTATAACATATTGATGCTGTAGGGTCTTCCCTGAGCCAGCGGCAGTGCATGGATGATTTGAACCAGCCGTGCTACACGGGACCAGAACCTTGTGAATACTCTGGGGTAGAGGGCAATGCAGAAAATATAGTTTGCTGGTACTTTGCAACAGTCTTATAGGAAATGAAGGTGTTTCCCTTGAGATCAAATACCATCCAGTGATTTTTAGCAGAGGTGCTGTTGAAACTAACATCTTGAACTTGGGAATGTCAGATAAGTGTTGAGGTGAAAAATTTGGTTATGTTTTCTGGTCTAGGAACAAAATCCAGGTTTCTAAACAGGGACTGGTTGGCATTTGAACAAAAAGTTTGTGAGTTTTTCCTTTGTGGGGGAAAACCGGGAGGGAAAGGGGGGCTGTAGGGAAATGAAGGGGTGAATGTATCCCCATCTGTTGGGGAAAATTAAACCTTTTCTTTAAAGAGACAGTCTTCCTGGAGCTGCCAGGATCTAGGCAGCTAAAAGGGCAGCAGGGTCTGGGACTGTCACCAGAAGTCTGAGCGGGTGCCCCTGTTCTGGGTAAAAAACCCTTTGGGCTTGTTTTCCCTAGACTGGGAAATCCAGGTATGTCCCCCCAGTAGGTTTCACTAAATGGCTGCACTGAAAAAATCTTTAACATTTTCTGACGCTTTGTCCCCTTTTTTTTAAAATTGCTTACAGGGAAACAACACATCAGACTGTAGCATCCAAAACCCTTGTCTTAACATGTGAAATTTGTTAACCAGGCTGCTAAGCAGAACTAGTGGCACCCAGGGGGGCCCTGTACAGCATAAAAACCATTGAAAAGAATGTTAATTTGTTGAACTGAAAACCCTTTTACATAATACCTTTAAAGCATACCAGATTTCAGTTGTGAAAGGAGAAAATTTTTGATTTTTTAGCATGTGCTGACAAACCATGGCTAAAGGGGAAGAGTATCCCTTTTCTTTCATTAAAAGCCCTTGTTTTGGGGGAAAGGGTTTTAACCCAAAAGGGCCCTTACATTTAGGTAATTGGGCTGTGGCTTTTAAAAAATTTTAATGGTTTGGGCAATGTACATCAGGTCAAGCAGGAGGCAAAGAATCGGGGTTCAGGGTCTGAAAAAACATTTTACCACATTAAAAAGGAGGTATGCTGGGGTTGAAGAATTCCTGTTTCTGAATCAAATAATTTGGCCTTATTTAAAATGTTATGGGAAAGCAGAGTCTCTGAAAAGAGAAACTAGGAGGCTGTAAATTCATCCCCATCAGAATCAGAATGGAGGTCCCGCAAATCTTCCAGAAAATGAAGTCTGAACACTGTTAAAAATATCAAAAGGGCCACAGGTCATCAGGGGGGGCATGCCCTAACATAGTAATCAAATCTTCTGCCATTTTAAGCATATGTTTCTTAGGCACAGAACCTGAAGTGCTGGAAAAATGAACCCTTGGCCTTAAAAATTTTAAACAGAAAGGCTCTACCTTAAGAGGGAAAAAGTTTGAAAGTCAGTGGTCCCTCCAAAAGGACATCCTGAAACAAAAGTCTCTGTGAGACCCCAAAAGCTTGGCAAAACCTCTGGCTCCACTGAGCCTAAAGAACGGGGGAGGGGTTCATCAACCGGGCCCTGTTTTGCCCTTTGGGTTCTTGGGGGGGGCCAGCATCGGCTTTTTAAATTCAGTTAAACACTAACCTGGAAAGTCTAACCTCCTCTTAATAGTGTTTGTTAAACCTAGCACAAACCCACCCAAAAAGGGGTTGGACAAGGAATACACAAGGTTATGGTTCATTTCATAGGTTAAACTAGGCTATCTCCCCGGCAAAAAGCCACTTTGGTTTTGGCCCCTTTGTAGGGGGCTAAATTTTTTTCTGTGCTCTTAAAGTACACTGGGTAATCCGGGGGTTTCTGCATTCTTTGGTAAAATTTCTTTGAAAAAGGGCCGGGTGTTCAGGGGAGTTCACATAAGTCTTTGGGTGATGAATCTCCCCACCCCGATTAATACCCGGTGGTTTAAGTCTGTTTGTGGTTGATGGCAGTTTTTGAGGTGAAGCATAATCAAATCTGGGTTTGAGGCCTTGTATGTTAGGCAAAGGCCCCTTGGCAATCCCTGAATAGAGCTGAGTTCTTTTCGGGGGGAAAAGGACAGTTTTAGACCCTTTACCCTTTTGGTGAGAACTTTGTGGTTAGCTGCGGTGTCGGGTCAGATACACAGGGGGCATTGTACTCAACATTGGTCTGATGAGTGATAGTGGGAGTATGTTTTGACAGATGAGAACCTTCATGATAAGGGGGGCTGTAGAAGGTCTTCCTAACTATTTAGCTACATGGGTGTCAATGCAGACTACTATAAAGGGCCCCAGGCCCCTGATAACTTCTTCTGTGCTCAGTGGATTACCATTTGGGCTGAAACCCTTGTTTTGGGGATGCAGCTTTTGGCATTTAACAGGCTGGCTCTGGCCCCAGTTATGTTTCTGTGAGCCCCTGGGATATCTGTGCAGTGTGCTACAGGGGTTTTTGCAGTCATCTGATTTGTCAATAATTGTGTTTGCTTGTCTTAAAAGTAGATCCAAAAAGGGGAGGATTTGGGGACACCATTGTGACAGGCTTTGAGTCTGACATGGCGGAGCTTGATGTGGGTTCTGTTACATTTGCAACCCATCTTGTGATGTATGGGTTGACTTTTGCTGAGGGTTTTTTCAATGATCCCCAATGGGGTATTGTATAAAGGGCCTTGCCAGATAGGTGGCTGTAGGGACTCCCTTTTCCCCTTCTGGCTTTGTTGAAAAGTAAACCCAATTTTAAAAGGGATTTTTTGACAAAGAAAAGGGTTTGGGACCCAAGTCTGAAAATTTTATGTCAAGAGGATTATGTTCTCCATGGTTTTGCAGATAAGGCTTGTAAGCTAAGGGGCGGTAATTTCCAGGGTCTGGAGGCCCTTTTGGAAGTGGACCACAGTTGCAGTGCCCTGGTCCAGAGGTAAGACTTTGTTAAAAGCTGTTAGCTGTGGGTTTTAACCCCATTGAGTTCATGGAGCACACAGGGGGACCCTGGTCCCATGGATGCTGTGTTTTTTTTGAAAGCTATTGGGGTGGAGATGTTTGGGGGTCAAAGTTTTTATAGATACCCCTAGAAGTTTACTGAACCCGCAGCCAGTATGTTGGCAATGTCTGAGGACTTCTTCACATCATTTTTAACAGTCTGAGCATATCTTGGGGGTTTCCCCCCAGGTTTTAAATTAAAGAAGGCCTTATGATTGTCTGAGTCTTTGTACTAAATTTGCTTTTGGGTGATTTTTTGAGCCTTGACATGTGATGGGGGGTCACCTGGATTTTGTCATCTTGTAGTAGCTTTCCCCCGTTGTAGAGTTTTTATGGCTGGGGGCCACCAGACTGGATTTTCCTTTGGTACAAAAAAGTCTTTGTTTTGTTGGGATTGCCCTTTTCCATGCAGTCCCGCAGGTGCTGGTAGAAGGCATTTGTAAGTGATTCCGCAGTACTGTTTTCCTGTGGGGGTTAAAAAACCACACGCTTTTGAAGTGGGTTTTTGAAGTTCTTTACTGTGGTCTTTTTATTTCAGGTGGGGTATGAGGACCTCCAGCGATTGTTTTTGGTCTGATCTCACAGTGAGGGTAATTGTTGAACATTGTGCTCCCCTGTTTGATGATGAACAAATATTTTTTCCCCCTTGTGGGGATGGTGACAGTTGTTCCATGGCATTTGAGTTTTTGAAGGAACTTTTGGGGTGGGGGTTTGGGCTTGAGTAGTGTTCCCAGTCTTATTAAATTGAAGCACCGTATGATGGTGTTTGGTGTACATTTATCTCTAGTGTTTTTAGGAAGGCCATTTAGGCCTGAGTTTGTGAGGTGGCCTGTAACATGCTACAAATTTAGGCAGTCTTTTTGGGTTTAAATTTCACCTGGATGGTCTATGCTGTTACAGTCTTGAGGTGTGGGGGTCCTTGATGAATATGGATATCCTTTCTTGGGGTTGTCCAGATTTTGGGGCGGGGGAAAGAGGTAAAACCTGATAGGGGGTGCTTAGGGGCCAACCCGGTTTCTGTACAGCACAGACATGATGTTCTATACTGAGAAGGGCCGGGCCCTTTTTAGATTTAATTTTGGCATTGAGCAGCATTACCCTAGTTTTTTTTGCAGGGGGGTAGGTTTAGAATTTGAGCCTTGCCTAAAAAAAGGGACATGGGGGGGGTTTGCCAATATCCAACCCCGGGGGGACAGGTGCAAGGTTAAGGGCTTTTCCAGCATGTCATCCCAGGCAGGCATGGATCTTTTAATGACACCAGTGTTTAAAATTTTTAAAGCTGATCATCTTATCTCCGTATTGTGGCATCATTCTTGGTGAAGGTAGGGCTCAAGGTCAGGGTCATACCTGTCTGGGCTACATAATCAAAAGTCTCAATGTCTCTTTTTTAGTCAGGAGGCAGGGGCTACCAGTGGGCAATGCAACATATTTGTACCTGCTTTAGACCTGAGTGCTTGGTTTTGTGGATTCTACCCCCAGGCAGTTTCTGTGACCTTCTCCTTACTCAGTCGGGGGGGGCGCAGTGTGTCTGACATGGAGTCACCAATGACGGGGCTGGCATTGTTTTTGGCCTTGGGCGGGACTGTTTGACACTTGACTGAGGCGTGTTGGGTGTTGTGCAGGTGGTGGTTTTTTGGGGTTTTGTTTTGGTGGCCTCTGCTTTTTTGGGTGTTTTTGATCAGACCCCGTATGTTTTGTGTGATGTTTAAAGGTTGTAATGGTAATATGTGAGACTGGGTCTATAGTGTGTGTGGTAACCTTCTCCTTGAAAAATTGGTAATTGAGGATCTGTTTACAAAATACAGTTATTCATTTTTTCTGACATGTAAATACTGAGGCAAGCCTGTTCGGGCTTACCCAAATCTGATTGTCTGAAACTGGTTTTTGGCCCCCTGCACTCAAAACTGCTTCTGCATGGGCCGGGAGACTGGGGATGGGGTCAGGGTTAGTACCCTGGCCTTTTAGTCAACAGGGAAATCTGGTATTGGGGCCACTGGCAGCACACAAGTTGGACTCCTGTAATTGGGAAAGCCTTGTTAGGGCTGTGCTGTAGTACTAACCAGGTGCTACATGCATGGGGAGATCATAGCAGCATTGGCTGCACAGTGTAAAAATGAGGTGTCTGTTATACATTGAAAGCCTTGTTAGGGCTGTTCTGTAGTACTATCCAGGTCCTACAAGCATGGGAGGTCATGGCAGCACTGGATTTACAGCAGTACTCACCAGGTGTTACATTCATGGGGAGGTCATGTCAGTACTGAATGCAGCGTGTGACAGTGTGGTATCTGCTGTACATTGAAAGACTCATTATGGCTGTGCAATATTTCTAACCAGGTGCTACATGCATTGGGAGGTCATTTCAGCACTAGCTGCACAATGTGACAGTGTTGTATCTGTTGCACATTGAAAGCCTTGTTAGAGCTGTGCTTTAGTACTAAACAGCTGTTACATGCATGGGGAGGTCATGGCAGCACTGACTGCACAGCAGGACAGTGTGGTGTCTGTTGTACATTTAAAGCCTTGTTAGGGGTCTGCTGTAGTACTAACCAGGTGCTACATGCATGGGGTGGGCATGGCACCACTGGCAGCACAATGTGACAGTGTGTTGTCTATTGTACATTGAAAGCCTTGTTAAGGCTTTGCTGTAGTACTAACCAGGTGCTACATGCATGGTGAGGTCATGGCAGCACTGGCTGCACAGTGTGACAGTGTAGTGTCTGTTGTACATTGAAAACTTTGTAAGGCTTGTGCTGGAGTACTAACCAGGTGCTACATGCATGGGGAGGTCACGGTGGCTCTGACTGCATAGTAGGACAGTGTGGTATCTGGTGTACATTGAAATCCTTGTTAGGGCTGTGCTGTAGTACAAACCATGTGCTACAGGCATGGGGAGGTCATGGTAGCACTGGCTGTACAGTGTGACACAGTTGTCTCTGTTGTACATTGAAAGCCTTGTTAGGGCAGTTTTGCTGTACTAACCAGGTGTTACATGCATGGTGAGGTCATGTCAATACAGCCTGAAAAGTGTGACAGTGTGGTATCTGTTGTACATTGAAAGACTTGTTATGGCTGTGCAGTATTAGTAACCTGGTGCTACATGCATGGGGAGGTAATTTCAGCACTGGTTGCACAGTGAGACAGTTTGGTATCTGTTGTACATTAAAAGCCTTGTTAGGGCTCTGCTTTAGTACTAACCAGATGCTACATGAATGGGGAGGTCATGTCAGCACTGAATGCACAACAGGACAGTGTGGTGTCTGTTGTAAATTGAAACCATTTTCAGGGCTGTGCTGTAGTACTAACCAGGTGTTACATGCATGGGGAGGTCATGGCAGTACCCGCTGCACAGTGGACAGTGTGGTGTCTATTGTACATTGAAAGGGTTGTTAGGGCTGTGCTGTAGTATTAACCATTTGCTACATGCATGAGGAGGTCATGGCAGCACTGGCTGCACAGCAGGACAGTGTGGTATCAGTTGTATATTGAAAGCCTTGCTAGGGCTGTGCTGAGGTAAAGGTGCTACATGTATGGGGAGGTCATGGCAACACTGACTGTACAGCAGGACAGTGTGGTATCTTTTGTACATTGATAGCCTTCTTAGGACTGTACTGTAGTACTAACCAGATGCTGCATGCATGGGAAGGTCGTGGCAGCACTAGCTGCAAAGCATGATAGTGTGGTATCTGTTGTACATTGAAAGCCTTGTTATGGCTATGCTGTAGTACTACCCAGGG
>NW_025053055.1:0-10267 GCF_019279795.1 Protopterus annectens | reverse complement strand
TAACTTTAGGTCCAGGTGGTAAACCATGATATGCAAGTAACTTGTATTTATTTACCTCCCCCCATATGAAATGCAGCTTTTTAAAGCCCACAGTTTAGGTGTCTCTGTTTAGTAACTTGAAGATACAAATCAGAGTTGATGTGCAAACTGTTGCATTTCCAAAAGCTGTTATTTGAAAACTCTTTCAGGAAGTTAAAGGACTTTGTCTCTCAAAATGATTGCTGCTGCCCCAAAGAGAATCGTTTGCATACAAATTCAACATGTTCTTCATCATGCCTGAGGAGTAGTATGAATGCTGATGGAGTAAAGCACACCTTGTGATTATTTTCTTGATTGAAAGGTACTGTGCTGAGACAGAGTAAAGACCTCTTGTAAAGGACTAAATCAATGTAAAATGCTGCTTTACTTTACATCATACACTGATATCAAACTTGTTTGCCATTTTCATTATTTAGGGCTAAGTTTGGGTTGAATAAAGTAAGCTGCATTGTTTAAATGATTGTGGAGTACAGATTTCTTTAATGTCATAACATTTGATGTATCTATCTAAACACACACATAAGCATATTTCCACCCATCCAATCAGTAATATACGAGTATTGTAGTTTAAGAACAGTGTTTGCTATCTACAGAGTTTGCCAGGGAGTGGACATTGATAGCCAGGCCTTTCTGGAGCAGCTGGACAAAACCCACATGAATATAGGAAGGAAGTATAACCTCTTTACAAAAGGCATTCTAACTGACAATCAAACAAGCACAGTAATTGTTTGAAAGTGACAGTTCCACCTGACAATATACATTTTATATACACACACACACACACACATATATATATATACACACACACACACACACACACACACACACACACACACACACACACACTCACACACAGATAGATAAATAGAGCTGGAGTATCCCACACTGTACAGAGAAAATATTGATGTCCATGTCAACAGGGTACAGCATGTAGTCTGAGAGTTCACCTTGGAGCTAGCCAAATGAAAAGCAAGTGTTTTTGCAGGGTTGAAAGGCCCCTTGAGCACCCTCCACCACAACCATTGTTATCAATTTATACAATCTCTGAGAACACGCAATTCCCAGATAAACAAAAAATTCACCAATCCAGAGAATTGCTGATCTCTTGCATGAGTTGACCTTCTGTATCTGTTGTCAGTCTGGGATGCTTAATGCTAGAAGTCTAAACATGAAGCTGTACTCCCTGGAAGCTCTTCACACCTTGGAAGAGCCTTACATCTGTGCAGTCACTGAGACATAGTTCAAGGCCATGGAGAGCAACATGGCTGTGCAAGGTTACAGTGCCTTCCATACATTCAGACCTCAAAATGATCATGAAACAACAGAAGGTGGAAGGGTATCCTTCTTCAGTAAAGCCAAGTACACCTCAAAAGTGGTCAGACAGTGTGACTCTCTGGAACTACTACACATCCAATTAACTTTAGGCAAAGTAGCCTGCCACATCATTTAGATCCCCTACCATGAACCAAGAAAAGCACACTGCCTACCTGGACATAATGGAATTACTTTCCATACAGCAAACCACCTTAGTCATGAGTGATTTAAACTATGCTTCCATCAACTGGATGACACAGATTAGCACAAACACACTCACTCTGGGTGATTCACTCTGGATTTTGTAAATTCATATGCTCTGGAACAGACAGTGTGCACTCCTACAAGGGGCTCAAATGTCCTAGACATATACTACTCACCAATGTAGGGAGTCAGTGCAGCACCCCACATGCACTGCCTTCCCTGGTAACGTTGTACCATAAAGCTGTCTCGTTCAAAGTAAGTATTGGACCTGATACCCCCACAGGAGCAACAAAACTGAAAAACCAAAGCTAAATTATGACTACAATGCTATGGTACACAGCATATTATACTTTCTTACTCATGACAGCAGTTACTCCTATGCAGAGGTGTACTCAGATGCCCTGTCCAAACATTTAAGCAGCTGAATAGACTCCACTGTACCTGACTGGATCAAAACCAAGTCCTCCTGAAAAAACAAGCCACCATGGTGCACCTCAAGTATAAACAAATTATATATTAAGAGAAAGAATGGATGTCTAGGAATAAGAGGGAACTGACTCAGTGAGGATTAATTCACTCCTCAGCTTGAACAAGCAAATCAGAAATCTCATCAAATCCTGTAAAGCTAAGTATGGAGGTAAAGTAGTGTCTCCAGCTAAGGATAATCAATAAGGCATTATTTAATTATATCCAAAATGAAATTGGAATCTCCAGCTTTGTGCAAAAGAGGTAATAGATGGTTACCACCCATACTGCAGTGAGGGAATCTGGTCTATATTAAATTCTCGAAAGCCGACAATGTCAAATCTGACATTGTTGACACGAGAATAGCGAAACTGCAGAACATCGAAGAGGTAAACGGAAATCTCCGTAAGGGGAGATTTCCATTTACTTCAATGTAGTGCGGTCTCGGAGTTGTTATATTTAAGTAGCGGGAGGTGTGGGCCTACACCATTTAGTTTTTTTTTTTTTTTTTTTTTTTTGGAACATTCAATGTTTTAACAGTTCGATCACTAAGGGTCGACCTGTAGTGATTCGAACTGTTAAATATTCAATGTTACAATATAGACCTGGGGAATCACCAACCAGCTAGCTGACAGCTGTGGTGCAAATTGCACTCCACTGGCCCCATCATCCTTACCCAAAGCAAACCCAACACCAGTCCTCTGCCTAGTATCTACAGAGATCATGTCTCAGTTGAGCTTTCCAAGGCCAAAAACATGGGCTCAGTGTGGCAAGATAACATCCCAGGATGCTTAATAAGCAATATAAAACCAGACATAGCAGACCCACTTAGAATTCTCTTTAACCATAGCCTGAAAACTGGGTTTATTCCACCAGAGTGGAGAACAGCAACAGTTATCCCTTTGCACAAAAGGGGGCATTAAGAAACCCTGGGAACTATAGACCCATAAGTGTAACCAGTCTCATCTGCAAGGCCATGGAAAGAATCATCATGGACCTTATCAACAAGGACATAAACAACCTTTAACATGATTTAGCACACCTCATCATAAAAGGGTTCTCATCCAGGAAAAAGAGGTCATTGTTCCCCTCTACTCGACACTCATTAGACTCATTATAGTGTACAACGCCCCTTTTGGAATGTACCTCACAAGACATCTGCAGCAGCTGGAAAGGCCACAGAAGTATCTCACAAAGAGGATTACTGGCCTCAAACAGATGCCCTACACTGACTGTCTCAAAAGACTCCAGCTTTACTCCGTAGCATATTGCCTACTCCGAGGTGATCTCTGCCTAACATATAAAGCTGTGTCAAACCCAGAGCTGTTGGACACGCTACACCTAAAGAAATCCTAATCCCTCCGAGCTACATGCTCTAGGGACCTAAACCTTGTCACCACAATAAACAGGACATGCTGGAGGGATAGATTCCTGTCCCAGAGACTTCCCATACTCTGGAACAGGCTACCCATCTATGTCAAGCAAAGTTCTTCATTAGCACTCTTCAAGAAAAATCTTGATGAGTGGATGGGAAATAGGAAATACACCCCGGGGATCACTTCTGTGTCTCTGCTCGACCGTGGCATAGGAAAATAACTTTCTTGGGTGGCGTAAGCCAGGGAACGTTGTTGACTAGGCTTACATAGGCCCTTGGGCCGATAGCCTAGTACGGCTTACATAGGCCCTCGGGCCGATAGCCTAGTACCTACTTATGAACCTATAAACTGTAGACCAAACCCAATTTGGTTTCATTAAGGATAGATCATTCTTACTTCACCTGGTGGACTTCTTTGAGGAAGGCACCAAAGCCCTGGCAAAAGGTAACACAGTGCATACCACCTATATTGACCTGGCAAAGGCTTTTGACACAATCCCCCACTCAGGTATCATTGAAGATCTCTCTCAAATAGGGTTTTCCGGCTAAAAATATTTAACATCATTAAATTAACATTTAGCCATGAGTAAGAACTATTTATATGCACACCCCAAACAGACAGCAGCCTGGTTAATCGGAAAAACAATACTCCTACTTAGGAGTGAACCTGCAAGCTATCCTAAAAGCTATGAACCAATAACTTCCTTTCTGATGATGTAGAAACTATACACTGGAATTTATTTTGACAGAGTTTATAGTAATTTACAAGAAAAGTCAATCATGTTAATACAACAAAATGGTAAAAGAAAGTCATATGGAACAAAAGATGATGTGATCTGAAATTAAGGCATAATGGCAAACTGTAAAAACAGAAATAATCTATGTATGGCATGGATGGTCTACAAAAAACATTTGACAGTATCCCACATGCATGGATAAAAGAGCGCTTAAAAATGTATAAGATACACCCGTACACTGATCAATTACATTACAGCAACCATGAAACACTGGCAAACCACTTTGCAGTTAAGCCATGATCAAGGACAAATTATTATTCCAGGGATAAAAAATTCAATGGGAGATATTCCAGAGTGGCTCTCTGTTAACACTGCTCTTTTGTCTTGGCCTTAACCCATTAAGCTGTCTACTTAACAGATTAGATCATGGCTGCAGTTTGTTTCACAGAAAACAGCGAAGTAAAAAGAAGTGTCATCTTATTCTTCTAGATGATTTTAAACTGTATAGTTGACCAGATGAGGAATTGAAAGCACTACTACAAGTGGTCAAAACCTTTTTGGATGATATAAGAATGTCATTTGGTCTTGATAAATGTGCAAATGCAACATTTGAAGCAGGAAAGCTGCAGCACCAAGAAAACATCAGTTTGGGACAGGAATGTGATATAAAAGAACTTGAGCAAGAGGGAGCATATAAGTATTTGGGGATTGATGAAGGATCAACAATAATGCAAGAACAAATGGAAATAAAACTTAAGAATATTTTAGGAGACTAAAATGATTACTGAAAGCAGCATTGACATCTAAAAACAAAGTCCAAGCTATAAACCAATTTACAGCTTTGGAGTGAGTGACTGACCCCAAAAGGTGTTAGATTGGTTGGACAGTAAAGCAGGGAGGATGCTTCATGCTCATCAAAAGATTTATAAAAATCAGTGTACACCAAGACTATATATTCCCCATTCTGAAGGAGCTATGAGTCTCCTCAGAATTCATGACATGTATAGATCTGCAATCATGGACTGCATATATATCTGCTGACCTCACAAGACCCAAATGTGTTGAAAGTTTTGAAACATAAGGAGAATACTTCTAAGATGACTTCCCTGCTTAGTTTATCAGAAGCGTATCAGTGTCATGCGGGAATGGAAATCAAACCAGAAGTGGATAAAAATCAGGCAGCAACGGAATGTGCCAAAAAATTAAATAAAGACTATAAGGTGAATGATGAGATGAGAAGGCAAGAAATACAGAAAATGCATAAGTACAGTTACAAGTACAGAAAAGTCTGGAACAACCTCATGTTGATAGGATCGAACACAGGGATGGTTTAGGACAGGTGAATGTAAACTAAGCAAAGAAAGGTTAATATTGGTGGCCAAGGATAGTGCACTACATACAACTTGGTTTACAAAGTCTATCAAAAATGTGGGAGAAGCACACAAAAGTAGGTGTTGTAAAACAGAATTGGAAACAGTCATACATCTTGTTGCCAGTTGTAGTATACTAATGGCAAAAGGGACTGTATACTGAAAGGCATAATACTGTGGCAAGACTCTTGCATTGGGGATTGTGCAAACATTATACTATTGAAATAGCTGGAAAACACTGGAAACATGAGCAGAAAGCATTATAGAAAATGAAAAAGTTGATCACCCATTACCAACAGTTCAAAAAAGATGTGAGAAAACCAGATATACTAGTCCATGTAAAGAAGAGATAAGTAACATTGATCATTTAAATTGCTACTCACATTGACTACAGTGTCTTCCATAAAGAGAAAAATGTCCTAAAAGATTTACCACCATTTAAGCGAATACACTGCAGTCGAACCCACCAATGCTTGCGTCAAAATCCCGAAGTTTTGCATGTCAAACAACCGGAATGCCGCAAAGAACACCGAATGCAACATTTTCGACCACTCTACATCCAAAACGAGTGCTAACATGGGTCCAAAAGGGGGAGCAGGATTGCCGTTCGATACATTAGCGTTCGGTATTGTGCATATTTGCTGCACTGCATTCGATACACGGACATTCGACATTGTGTCCGTCGGCTAAACGGTGGTAAACGGTCATAAAATGCAGGATTTGATTTTAGGGCTGAAGCGGGGCTATGTGGAAGAAGGATGGCAATTCCATTGGTATATGAGTGTGGGTCTTAATAAAGGAGGAATTTACAGTCAGCTGAAATATGTGTTAACTGTACGGCTTCGCTATGGTGCATAAGTCATTACTGGGCAAAATTGTGGGGCGGCTGGGAAAGAGTACCTCTATTGTAACTTTACATCAAAGGTTGAAACAATACTGAACTGAACTAAATCATACTTAGGAATGAGGGTCCGTTCAATCATAGTATTAGAAACCCAAAGCACAGAATTAAAATGACAAAAAGCGGTGTTAGGGATTTAACCCTTGCATCACTAGATATGGAGTGCACTGACCCAAGCTTATACTGTCGAGTTAGCTTCCACCTGTATACTACTGTACCTAAGGTTCTACTTATTAACGGGTTGGCATTTACTGTTGGAATTTACTTCTCAGGCGTCCAGACATTCGGCTTTTTGGCTTGCAGCTGATGACTGCAAATTGGGTGCAGCCCCAATGATGTTAACCTACTGAGGTAACAAAGAAAATTGGTGCCCAAAGCCGCTAATCTAAATCTAAAGTACGTGTATTACTGCTTTGGCGAAAGTGGAATTCACAATAACTACGGAAGTACTTTGGCAACGATGCGGTAATGTGGGCGGCGTGGAACTGGGTAGATCTAATCAAGCTTCCACCACCAAAGTTTCACGCGCTCTGTTGTTTATAAGGTTTCTGACTTCCATTAGTCTTGTACCTCGCGATGGTTTTGCATCTCCGTTTCCAGCCAAGATGTATAGATTAGGTTTGGACCCTACACCTTTTATAGGTTCCATATAGCGTTATGACCATCTGCCTGTGAAGGCATTTCGCTATCTGGTAATAAAAGATTGCCACTTGTTGGACTGCTGGGAACTTAACCTATGGATGTAAGTTAATAGTTTGTTGTTAAATGATCAAAAGTGCGTCAAAACAGATATTAAACAGTATTAGCGCCTTAAATACAACTGCATTTTTGGTCACTACGTGACTGGCTGAATGTACTCCTGACTAAAAACTAACCTTTTGCGCATACTAAAATTAGATAATAAATTAACCAATCTCGCCAGATGCATTAATTAAAATGAATTAACTAGGTTCCTTTAATTATTCATTTTATAAACCAGAATAATGGCTGCTGCTACTAGATTAATAGTTCCTGTGCCTCTGTCAGCAGAGCCACTTCTGATGATCGAGGAATTAAACTTTCTGTTCCCATCCCTTGTCAAGGTTTCTCTTGAAGAGTGGTACCGAGCTCTCTGCCTAATAATGTGTAGATTGGAATCGCCGTTTAGAAGCATGGAAGTCTCTGGGACGGGAATCTATCCCTCAGCACATCCTATTTATTGTTGTATTGTGAGGTTTAGATCAAATTATTATTGGCTTCGAGGTTTCTAGGTGGAGCATGTCGCAATCAATGAATTTGGGTTGGACAGCATGGCAGCCAAGGTCAGGCAGTCACCTCTGAGTAGGCAAGATGCAGCTGAGTACAGCGAAGATTCTTCCAGTCGGGAGCTGCACTAGGAAGGCATCTGTTTGAGGTCCAATGATCATTCTTGGTGAAGAATACTTCTTAGTGCTCTCCAGCTGTTGCGTGCTTGTAAAAGATTACACATCCCAAATGAATTACGTTGTATATAGTGGATCTGATGGAATTGATGGAAATTACTTTAAAGAGGAACCAATAGTACCTCTGCAGTCTGGATCACGAACCCTTTTGCTGTGATTAGGTGCGTTTTACAAGAAGGATTTTTCTAACCACTTTGGCTTGTTGATTTATCAAGGAGATTTCTATCTCTGCGGTCCACAGATCCCCTTCATTATTTAGGGGACTACCATATGTGTATTGGTTTCTGGGTACTTTGTTTTTCTAAAGGGATGACTATGCATTTGGCGAGACCATGATTTTGGACACCAGGTATCCGTCTCGAAGGTAGGACGTTTGGAGGATACTTAATGTCAGCCAGAAGAGGCTCCACATTATAGCTTACAGTTGTCTGCGAACTTGGTCAGCCGTAGTCCTCCTGTGCTTGTCTGTACCTCTGAGAAGTATATGCCGAACATGAGGGGTCCTAGGACTGAGCCCTGGAGAACGCCACTTGTACCCGGTTTAGAGTCAGACCTAGCTCCTGCAACTATCACCATGTGGGTTCTGTCCATGAGCCAATTGGCAACCCATATTGTGACATAGGGGGTTTTTGTTCAGGCTGGTGAGCTTGTCTATAATACCAGAATGGGGAGTGGTGTCGAAGGCCTTTGCAAGGTCTAGGTAGGCTGTGTGTACCACCTTTCCCTCATCTATAGCCTTGGTAAGTGTCTCAAAAAAGTCCACCAGGTTTAGGAGGCATGATCTGCCCTTAACAAAGCCGAACTGGTAGGGTCCAGTGTTTGGAGGTTCCCAATGTCTCTGTTAATGAGTTCCATGATGATGCGCTCCATAGCCTTACAGACCAAGCTAGTCAGGCTTATAGGATGATAGTTCCTGGGGTCTTGTGGTTATCTTTGGAGTCCTTCGCAATTTTTCTTTTGAAGCTCGTCTTGGAAGATTTTATGAGGGGATCATGGTTTCTTGCTGATACTGATCAGGGATGTCTTCCCTTCTTGGGATTTTACTCTTTTATGTACTGGTTTCCTCCTTCTATTCTATAGCTTGTTTATGGCAGGGGTCCACCAGACTGGTTTGCTTTTCTTGGAGGAGTGAGTTTTGGTTTTGCTTGGGATAGCACGATCCATGCATTTTTATAGGTGCCTGTAGAATGCATTAGTAAAGGATTTTGCATCTTGGACAGCGTTATCCTGTAGAATGGGGGCTTTGAAACTTTCCACCTCGGTCTTAATGTGAAGTTTGCTTTTGAAAAGTTTTTCACGGTGGTTTCCTTGTCCAAGGGTGGGGGCGTAATGTGGATATCCAAAGTGATTTGTTTATGGTCAGATCTAACCAGCGAGGGGTTGACCTCCGGTGTGGAACACCAGTCGCCCATGTTGGTGATGACCAGGTCCAATATGTTGTCACCTCTGGTGGTAGTGTTGACCAGTTGATCCGGGGTGTTTGAGTTTATAAATTCTAGGAAATGTTGGGGAAAGGAGTTAGTACTTGAGTAGTTCTCCCAGTTAATGTTTGGGTAGTTGAAATCACCCAATATCGGGGTGTTTGGTAGGAACTTTATGTTTCCCAGTGTTTCCAGATACGCGGAATGGGGGGTCATGGGGCATGGTGGTTGATCTGTAGCAAGCTACAATTTGAATTGCAGTTTTGCCCATTGTTAGTTGCACGTGGATGATCTCTGAAGCATCGTACTGTGCCACTAACCTGGAGGTGTGGGTATCCTTGATGAATATGGATACTCCCCTGCCTTGTGTATTTCGGTCTGGGTTCTGTGGCCAAAATGTGTGGTATGAGTTGTAGCCTGGTAGTGCTGGGGTGCTCTCTGGAGCCTTAAACCAGGTTTCTGTTACTGCACATATATCGATTTTCTCCATACTGAGGAGTGCCTCGAGTGCGTGCATTTTGAGGTTTAGACTTCTGGGATTGAGTAGCATTACCCTCAGATTTTTGTTACTTGTGCTATTTACGGCAGTGGGTTTGTATTTTGAGCCTTGCCTAAAAAAAAGGCACTATGGGGGTGGCAAGAGCCTTGGCCAGTATTCGAAAGCCTAAGGGTGAAGCAGCATGGCTTGTCGAGCATGTCATCCCAGGCGGACAGGATCCCCTTTGAATGAGACCAGAAACTTAGCCAGTTGTTGAAATTGATAATTTTTTTCTTTATACCGAGGTATCATTCTTGGTGAAGGCAGGATGCTACTCAGGGTCAGGGTCATACCGACCTGGACTACGTAATCAGAGAGCTCTTCCATGTCTCTTTTCATGTAGTCCAGGGAGGTACAGCTCAGGTTATTCACACCAGCATGGACAATGACAGAGTCATATTTGTACTTGTTCTGGAGTGACCTGAGTGCTTGTGTTATGTGATACATTCTGGCACCCGACAGGCAGATGACCGTAACCTTCT
>NW_025053054.1:0-9922 GCF_019279795.1 Protopterus annectens | reverse complement strand
CTCTTGGCAGTTGCTAGAAAAGTTATTAAAAAAAACTAGAAAATGAACTCAGTTCCTATGTTCAATCAATGTTTAAAATTGACAGCAATACTATGTACAAGTAAAAAAGTAGTGATCAGAATAAGATCTATAAATTATACTAAGCCTTTTAGTAGTTGGGATAGCCTTGAAATGCTGCTAATGCAATACCAAGACTTTCAATGTGTTAACTGTATAAGATTACCTTTAGGATTAAATGTACTCCTAACATTTTATAACAATATGTGATGTTGAATTTCTTCCTTTCTGTGTACATACATTGTAAATATGTTATATATTTTTCTTAAATAAAAATATTCTGGTTGAACTGCAGCCTATAAATTGCCCAGTTGATTCATATAAATAACAGGAATGTAGAATGAGGCACCAGGATATACTTTTCCTTTTATTTCTGTATATGGATACATTGTGCATTAACTTCCCATTTGTATATACATACCTTTTTCCTTGTGGCTTAATTCATGACTAAAAGTGGTCCTCGGTGACTGGTTCACTTACTCATGTAGCAAATACACACAAGACATCTCAGCATACCGTTTTAATAAGGTACTCATAACTCTCAGAATAAAGACCACTCCTTAAGATGGGACAAGACCTACCTGCTGAAACTAAGGTTTCATAGTTCTCTAACATCACTTCCTTATGAAGCTTTTTGTCTTCTTTAGTTAACATCTTCATCTCCTCTGCTGAGAAAGTAACAGCAACATCCTCAAAGGATTCTGGAGCCTGTAACAGACACACAGTGCAGTTCATCTTTTCTTTTACTGCAGTCGGTGCAAAATATGCTGTTTTCTTGTAATGTATTAAATGTAAATTGTGTTATATTTTCAGCAGGGTAGCACTGGCATTTGTTACCAAAAATGCAGTTAAAACAGTAAAACCCAGAAGTGCAGTTAAAACAGTAAAACTAATCAGTCATTAACAAGTACAAATTTCCTTTCCACAATTATGCAAGTAAGAAAGCCTTCATTTCCGAGTTGAAAAATGTCCCTTGCTGCTATATTTCTGTCTCTATCCTCTACACACATTAAGGTCAGCAGTAGGAGGACACAGAGCTCCAATTAGTTAATTAATTTATTTATTATTTGTTAACCAGGAAAGTCAGACTTGGAACAAAGTCAATTTTCAGCAGAGGCCCAGGGAGAAACACTCCAGAAGCATGTCTTTGTAACGTGGGAGGAAACCGGAGCATCCAGAGGAAACCCACACAAATGCAGGGAGGACATACAGACTCAAGGCACTCCAGATGAGAATAGAACCATAGAACCTCTTGCTGTGAGGCAACAATGCTACCACTGTACCGTCCAAAGATCTAGGTTTAGAAAAAGACTTGATCTAACTTAGGAACAGAAAAACAGGAAGCAAAGAGGAAGCCTTGAAAGATGGAAATAAAAAGTGGGATCACAACTGAGTAGGAATGAAAACTTAGGAGCAGGAAAAAGACACAGAAGGCATGGGGCTGCAAGACAGTTGAAGAAGCTACTGGAAGATGACAAACCATGGAGGATTACTTAAGAAATCTACAACAAATGGTCTAAGATGGCAGTCAAGATGTAGCAGGAACAAGATATTCACTCTGGTAGCAAAGAAACTGACTGGTGGAATTACTAAAACCATTATGGGAGATTAGGGCAAATTAATTTAGTCACCAGTGGTGCAGGAAAAATGGGTGGGGTCCAAAGGACAGAGGGGCTATGAGAACAGCTGGGTTAGAATATGAATAACTGTTGTGGGAGGGATAATCCAAAAACAATCACCTGTCAGTACCAAATGTTACCTGCATTTGTGCAGGACTCCACAGTATTCAGCAGGTAAGACTAGAAACATGCATAATTACAATGCAGCAAGTATGCAGCGGGGTAAGACTAGAAACATGCATAATTACAATGCAGCAAGGCTCAGACAAAATTGTGGTTTAACATATATTCAAAGAGGAATAGTCTGTCCAGATCACGGGTTATAGTGTGTGTCTGTGTCTGTGTCTGTGTCTGTGTACTACAATGGCACAGCTAGCCATGCAGCAGTGTAAACCTTGTCTCTAGAGGATTACCACTATTGAAGTGACACTCTGACCCCATGTGAAAAATAGGAAAAAGGGGTGTGGATATGAATGGTTGGGAAGTGAACTTACTGAACTACCTCCTGTGGGGAACATTCAATTTACAATGAGCTTGCTGATTACTTTGTCCAATAAGCATGCACATTTTTAAAATATTAATGTCCTTTTACTGTACAATTACCATTACAGTACCTGCACAAATGTTTTGGAAATGTAAGCAACAAAACCAGAAGCAAGAAAAAGCATGCCAGTAGATTTTTATGAATGAATATGACCTTTTCTTTCCAGTTACAAACAGGACCACATTTTGTTTATTCATGTGTATTAGCATAAAGCTAGCGCCTCAAGTACAAAGCACAAAGCACACAGACTATCACGTCATGAATTAGTTAGCTTGAAGACTTACAGGCATACCTCTCAACTGTCCAGATTTTAACAAAATGTTCATATTTTTGCTCTGTCCCTCAAAATTTGTGGTTTTCTGGCACAGTGTTGAGGACTGAAGTCACTAAATAATTGCATGCACTTGACATTCAGACTTCATATCCCTCAAAAATGCATGCTAAAGCAAAACCTCTTGCTCCCAAAGAAACGGACTAGGTTAATTAGGCAGGATCTGCTTTTGATGGACCTGAACTGGTTTGGGTCAATGTCCTTATTTATTGATTCCATAATAATTTTTTTCCACAACCTTACAGGTGAGGTTGGTCAGGTGTATAAGTCTATAATTACCTGGGTCCACTGACAACCCACCTCTGTGCAAGGGGATGACAGTTGCTGCTCACCATTCTTCCGGCACAAAGTCTGTTTGAAGGCTGATATTGAATAGTTCTAGTAGAGGGGACTCACAAAAAAGGTGGTCCCTCTTTGTAATTGCAGAAAAAAAAGGAGGTAAAGTTATTCATGAAAATCTACTGCCATGCTCTTTCCTGCTACCAGGTTAGTGCAGAAAGTTGTTATAAGTACCCTTCTTCCAGTCAGGCATGTACCTGGGGAAGTGGGTTTGGCATAATGGTTAAGGTTACCACCTCAGAGACACAAGGTGTAGGGTTTGATTCTGGCTTGGGGTTGATGGCAAGACTTAATATAGCCCTTAAGGGCAGTTAGCTTAATATTTACCTATAAACCTATAGGACTATACAGGCAGCCCAGTATGTTATCCAGCCCCAATGAAATGGGCTCATGGCCTTGGACAGTGCCTTGAGGACTTTTTATTGGGGGATTCTGGGAGGGTGTAGATATGGATATGTGATCTAGGACTACAGAAGGGGAGATGGAGTTAAGTTTGCGCTAAATGTGCCCACTTGTATATTCGCTATGTCCTTTGAGTCTCAGTATGTGATGCCATTTAGACAGAAACTTCTGCATTGCTGGTCATTGTTTTTGACACTGTCAAGGGAGGCTTTGTGGTTATCCTTCACCTGGGTAGGTATATTTACCTCATACATGGCTTTCGTTGATTTGATTAGTGTTCAGAGTCCCCTGTACAAGTATAGCAGGGCTCTTTTTAGCATTATGAGTGTTAAATTTACTTTTGCATGCAATGATTTTTTTCTTTTATTATACAATCTGTTTATAGCTGGGTTCCACCACTTAGGTTTATTCTTACATTATGTGCTGTATTTTCTTTGGAGGGGGACAGATGCAGCCATCCAGCCACTCTCACATGTGCCCTGAATTCAAATATGAAAGGTGGGACAAGGCACACGTTTGGGTAATTTATTCATTTTTAACTTATTTTACATTTGTTTTCATCAGAAGAGTCCACTGGGTACAAACCTTTTCAGTGAAGGCCTAGGGGAGAAAAACTCCATTGTTAGTAGACTATTATGTTAGTAGAAAGAAAATCATATGGTCACGACAACAAAGAAAAAATAGTAACAGACATTCATAACAGTAAAAAAGACTAAAAAGAAATAAACTGGTCAAGTAGGAGACAAGACCAATAATATTATATATAACAACAAGCTTCTAGAAGACAGTTTCTACAGTAGTAGCAGGCAGACATTGCATAATGACAGTAGCACTTAATGATATTTTAGTCTTTGTATACAGGTAGCATAGCAAACTGAAGACTTAAAATTCGACAGATATTAACAGTGAGAGAAAGAAAGCAACATAAGGCAGTCACATGACTTAGATTCAATGCTCATTACATATGCAATTAAAATTTTAAAATCAGTTAGATCCATGGTTTGGGCAACCCATGCCCAGTACATGTCCAAGTCCAGGAATTGGTGAGGTGGGCTTTAATGTGATGCTTGAAAATTCTTAAGCTAGTTATAGTTCTCATTTCAAGTGGTAAGGCATTCCACAGTTTAGCAATGTAGAAGGAGTATAGAGAGTCACCAGAGTTATTTTTACTCCTGGTTACTTCAATTAGAGCATTATTAGTCGATCTTAGTGGACAGGTACTTATATGGAGATTGAGGAGGCCTTGTAGAGCTGGTGTTTTATCAGGTTTATAGTACATTTGCTAGGCGGCAGAGTTTTGTGTGAGGATGAGTCGGTGGGGTAGTTCTAACCAAGATAGTTGTCTTAGGGCCTTACAATGATGGGTCCTAGTAGGGCAACTAGTGGCAAATTTTGCTATTTTTTTACAGCAGGCATCTAGCTTGGTTAGGTCCAATTTGGAGAGGTTGGTAAAGATGAGTGAGGTGTATAGTAAAGTTGACATAAGTTCTGGCTTGGTTATTCTGGAGTTTGTGGTTAGGTAGTTGTTGCATCTATATAAGGTGCCTATTTTCTTGTGTACTTTTTTTACGGTCTGGGCAATGTATAAGTTGAACTTCAGATTTTAATCAATAACACCACCAAGAAGTTGGGTGGATGGTACTGGTTGGATCAAAGTCTTATTACTGGATGTGCTGTTGAAGTAAGTGGATTGGGTTTTGAATTTAGTGGAGTAGAAGAGCATAAGTTTAGTTTTATTTGGGTTCAGGATTAATTGGGCATCTGCCAATCATCATTCAATAGCACTGAATGATGTTTGGGTAAAGTTCTGTAGTTCAGGTAGAGTTGGGGCAGAACATATGACAGTGGAATCATCTGCATACTGTGTAAGGGTGGCTAGAGTTGTAGCATTATGGAGTTTATTTGTAAACAGGTTAAAAAGGAAGGGATGAGAATAGACCCTTGAGGCACCATAGTCTCTGGTAGTATGGGTGAAAGAGCTTTTTCCACCATACCTTTTGTTGCTGATCTATGAGGTAGTTCTGAAACCAGGCTAGAGTGGAGTAGTTTAGGTTCAGCTTGGACAAGGCAATAAGCAGTTTGCTATGAGACACTATCGAAGGCTTTTGATAAGTCTAAAAAGATTGCTGATACAAGCTCACCTTTATTTCTAAGTTGACTGATGGCGTTAGTGAAGCTAATAAGGGCTGTGGTAGTACTATGGTAGAGGCGAAGCCATGCTGAGTATTTGTAAGTAATTTATTGTCTAGGAGATGGTTAAGTATTTGGGTGTGAATGCACCTTTCAGGGATTTAGGATTGCTATGGGCCGATAGTGAGAGAAGTTGGTGGCATTACCTCCTTTGTGTAGGGGTATGATGTGAGCAATTTTCCAGAGAGTGGGAATGCGCTGCTTGGATATGGAATGGTTAATTAATAGGGAAACTGGATAGGGGATGGCTTCAGCTGCTATTTTAAGTATGTTGAGGGTAGGTTGTCAGCTGCCAGGGTTGTGGGTTTTAGCCTGAGCAAGTATTTGTGAATGTTGTGGGTTGGGACTTGTTTTAAAGGAGACTGTGTTATCACCTAGTAGAGAGGTTAGGCTTGATGGGCAGTGAAGGGGAGATTTGGTTAGTAAGGATTTTGATGGAGTCAATGAAATATTTATTAAATTGGGTAGCAATACATTCTAGGGGATTACTTCTGTTGGTTGAGGGGGGCTTAAGTTTGACCTGGTCGTAGTATTTTATTTAAAGTGGTCCAGAATTTTTGAGGATTACTTTGGTATTTAGCTTGTAAGCTAGTACAGTGATTCTTCTTATCAAGTCTTATTTGGGTTTTGGCATTGTTTCTTAGCTAGAGATACATCTGGTGAGTAACTACTGATTTTTGTGGGTCCATTCATACCACACTTTATCCCTTTCTTTTAGGAGTGAGTTTCTCTGTTTAGTAAGCCAAGGAGAGTAATTAGATTTTGCTTGTATTGTCCTGATAAGGCCATGTTATTTAAGATATTTGTTAAACTAGTCGACTGCACTGTCAGGGGATAAAGTTTTGAGGGGTTTCCAGTTGCAGAGTTTAAGGGATGTTATGAAATCTTGAGCACTGAAATTTTTGGTGTTGCAAATTTGGTAAGTAGATGGTTTTTTTTGTAGGATTTGCCTGATGACGTATAATGTATGTTTAGTTAAAATGGGAAGGGCATTTACCCTATCCATGAGGGCCAGTAGTGATAAACCAGAGGGTGGCTAGCATTACTGATGTTAATGGAATATCACAGGATATTAAATGTGACCAATGATAATAGGTTCATAGGAGGGTATATAGTGCAGGATATTACATGTACCAGATAATAACGAAGTATCACATGACATTACACATGGATGATGATAATGGAGTAAATAGGATATTACATGTGATTGAATGTAACTGGGTATCACACAGGATATTCCACGAGATAGGAGACAATGGAGTATCATGGCATACTGTATATAACTGATATTGAAGTAACACAAGACATTCCATGTCACTGATTATAATGAACCATCACTGTGATAACGGAGCAGCACAGCTTATTACAAATGAACAATACAGCTGTATCACAGGACATTACATGACTGATGCTAATGCAGTATCATGGGATATAACATGTGACTGCCAATAACAGAGTACCACACAATATTACATATGACTGATGACAATGGAATGTCATAGGACAGTCCATGTGACGATAACAAGAGTATCACATGATATTATATGTGACCAATAACAATGATGCAGCATGGGACATTACATGAGCTACAGCATTTAAGGATGGTTGGATTCCAGTTCTTACAAAGTTGGTATACACTAACTTACAATTGACTATTAGTAGCGCAAGTACCCAAGACAATTTTATTCCCCAAGTGAAACAAACGTGCTGAAAAACTCATATCTATAGCTTCTTTTACATTCTTCCAAATGAGATCAAAATTCTGCCAATGCACAGTGAAAAGGTTTGTGGGTCGCATAACTATAATTGTATGTCCTGTACAAGGGTGATCTCTGAAACACTGTCGTATGTACTGGACTTTACATGACAGTATGTGAATCCTACATAACTGGATAACTCACAACAAACACCACATGCTACTATGCTTCTGGACTTTTACAAATACTGCTCTTCAATTACTGGAAATTTACTGGATTGATGATAAACAAATATGGAATTAAGGGCCCTTTCCCAATATATGTAAATTTTTATGCACCTCCCCACAGCCTATGTATGCATGAACTGTTTTATGACCTCCCTGTTTTAACTAAATCAGAGAACCTACCAAGGATGCCCACTCACTTCCATGTTCTTTACATTAACAGTTAAGACTTTAGTGGTACATCTAAGAGAAAATCCTCACTGACCACAACCAATATATATATATATATATATATATCTATAAATATATATAAATATATATATATATATAAATATATATAAATATATAAATATATATATATAAATATATATATATAAATATATATATAAATATATATATATATATATATATATATATATATATATATATATATATAACACACACACACACACACACACACACACACACACACACACACACACACACACACACACACACACACACACACACACACACACACGGTTTGGTTGAAGATAAATGCATTGTTTGGCACTAGTCATGCTTGGTTCTACAACACTCTGCTATGTATTAGAGAACAAAATTATCAACAACAAGGTTTAACTGACCCAAATATCTGGGCACACAACTAATGACAATGAAGAGGATACTGCTAAGTTTCTTCCTGGCCCCCTTGGATAGTGACCTGTATGACTTAATACTCTGATGGAAAGAACTATTCCTGCCATTTTTAACTAAGTTAGCCCATAGAAACAACTATTCCTGTCATTTTTAATTAAGTCATACCACTTAAGATGTTGCTCCCTTTTTGCTCCAGCTTCCATTTACAAGGTTGTCTCAACAGCCAAATGTTGCAGTGGATTTTGCACACAATGTACAACCCCCATGGTGAACACGAGGAAATTATGTTCTTCTGACAAAGCAGTTCTAATTTTCAGCAAACCAAAAACGTCACTGGGAACTGCTGCTGTACAAATGCTGTAAAATGTTTATTAAAACACAAAATAAACCAAAAGTATCAAAGTGAGCTTTCAGGCTAGGCCCTTCTTCAGACAAAGTGCTTCTCACAAACATCACATTTTAAAATAAACATACACCAATCACTCTTCAGTAAAAAACCCCACCCTGTTTTGATTGTTGAAACGAACAAGTCATCATTAAAAACACATTGCCACTACTCTTACTTAATAAAAGTATTTAAAAAAAAGATCTAAAATCCACTTTGATTCTATGGTTTCTGTCTTTAACCTAATGTCACCCCCTCTCTTATTAATAAATACATTGGCTATCACCCTAAATTTAAATCTATGTGTGGGATTATCCTTTACATGATTATATAGCGCATTGTGCTCATCACAGTTCCTAATTGACGAAATGTGCTGTAGTATCCTAACCTTAAGCATATTGTTGGTTTTACCAACATAATATCCTGAGCATGACGTGCAATCAGCCAAATACACCACATTAATGGTCCTACAGGTTTTAGATTTAACAGCCCATATTCAACCTGGGCTGAATGATATGGTGCCTCTGAAGCCAACACTTAAAAGTAGGCGTTCATTTTATTAAGTAAGAGTAGTGGCAATGTGTTTTTAATGATGACTTGTTAGTTTCAACAATCAAAACAGGGTGGGTTTTTTTACTGAAGAGTGATTGGTGTATGTTTATTTTAAAATGTGATGTTTGTGAGAAGCACTTTGTCTGAAGAAGGGCCTAGCCAGCCACTTTGATACTTTTTGGTTTATTTTGTGTTTTAATAAACATTTTACAGCATTTGTACAGCAGCAGTTCCCAGTGACGTTTTTGGTTTGCTGATTTATTTCTTTGCTGAACTGGGATTTGGCTAAGCACTAGCTTTATTCTTTTTGGATCAGTTCTAATTTTCCTGAGCTTCCATCCTTAAATACAGGCAGCATTCTTATTAAGGAGGAATCACAAAGTAATTTGTATGCAGACATAGACATCTCTCACACAGGAATATTTAAGAAAAAAAAACTGCGTCTTCTCATGGTAAGAAATCGGTCAGAAATGACAGTAAGATCCTGATCAAGACTTGAGGTAGGCATAATCCCAGAAAGGATAAGGCAATTTAAGGAGATCATGGAACTCTGAAGATGTCCAGACAGACAACAGCCTAGCCTTTCAGTCTAACTGGCAATCTCAGGAAATGTTTCTGCACAGATCTGCATCAAGTAGGGTCTTGTAAGTTTAGAACTTGTCATTGCTTGAAAATAATTCTGAAGCTTAGCTCTTACAGGTAAACTCCATCTTTTTTTCAAACATGCACTTCGTGAAATTCCTCTACTCACATGAAACCATCAAAAGGCATTGCTTACACAAATATACATATGAGTCTGCTCCAACCAAGTGTCAAAAATGTATAAATGCATTCTTTCACCAGCCCTTTTACTCAAAAAGGAATACTTACAAATGTAAACCGACTACCAGATCTAAGATACACATTTTTAAACTTGGAGAAAACAATTATATTCTCATTGTAT
>NW_025053053.1:0-9437 GCF_019279795.1 Protopterus annectens | reverse complement strand
ATACTGAGTCACCATAGTAGCCAGTACTACACAGGGTGGAAAAACCCACTGCAGGAAATGTGCTTGTGAGATGTTTTCCATATGACCCACACATGCCAGTAAAGACGGCTCACATACCCAACAACATTTCAGCCAGCAGGACAGGTGTAGACAAACCCAAACAGAGCCTGTACCATGGCCCCTGAATGATGCTATGTAACCCCCCAGGCCTGCACAGACCCACAGCAGGGCAGGCAGTGGGATGTTAGTTCTGAAGGGTAGGAAGTCAGACAGTAATATGTAGGGCAACCAAAGCCACAATCTGTAGTACATTTGTATGCCTCTAATCAACATGATAGTTAGCAATACAGAATGAAATGGAGTACCTGACATACCAGTACGGCCATAGAATGTACAGGGCCTCCCACATCCAACATAAAATGAAAACACAGTCAGATATGCTCCCAATCCTGTGTAGAAATGTAGAAATGTAGAAATAGTCAGGTGTGCCCCATCCTACAAAAAATGTAAAAAAGTCATGTGCCCCACCCTGTGCAAAATGTAGAAATAGTCAGGTGTGCCCCCATCCTACTTAGTAATGTAATAACAGTCAGGTGTTCCCCCATCCTGTGTAGAAATGTAGAACAGTCGGGTGTGCCCCCCCTGCTGTGCAGAAATGTAGTAACAGTAAAGCCAAATGATCGATGGAAACCCTGCAGAGACAGCATGCTACCTGCTGGTGTACAACACAATAGTCAGAAACAAAAACTACCTGACATGATCCACAAATTCAATACAGACGGCCATACTGACACCTTAGAAATGAAGGAAAGTCTACAACATACTGAAAGGTCATGCTGGGCAAGACCACACACTTGGAGAAATGAAAGCAAAGTCAGTCTACAACATACTGAAATGTCATACTGGGCATGCTCACACACTTAAACACATGAAGGCCATGACTGCAAACACCAGTGGACCAGACATATCTGGCAGTTGCAGTTTTACTGCAGACACTTGTCAGTATGCACCACTCATGCCTTGACACACAGTGGATAGGAATACAGACATATATGTAAGGACAACACACTATAATAAGCCAAAGGTAGATGTACATAGATGTGTGGAAGAGGGTCACTGTGACAAGGAGCCATCCAGGCCTGTCCCACCCAGCAAAAGCCAAAGGGCCCCAAACACATGAGGTGCAGATGTCACTCACTGCAGATACTAGCCACCAGTATTGAAATTACAGCTATGTGGTGCACGTGCCAGCTGTGCAACATGACTGTACAAGGAAGTAGTCATCTAGTAGCTGTATACACGACCTGTGACATATGACCCCATGTGTCCGCATGTGGCATGTCAACCCTAGATGAATGGGTTATGGCATGCACACAGCCCTCCCCTAGCCTACTATGACAAGCCTGCTGAGGTCATCCAATGTGAAATACACCTTTGGGAGAGCTGTGGTTCAGTAATCTCTGTGGCCCTCCCACAACTGCATGCTGTAGTGTGATAAACTATTAGGTAGGAGTTCTAACCAGACTTGGCAACTGTGTGCATGTCTGCCTGTCTATGACTGTGAGAGAGCTTTTAGGGTACTCACACTTTACAATTGATATACTCAACTTTGGGAAGGCTGCTGATGTCACCCACATAGAAATACACCTCTGGGAAAGTTGTAGCCCAGTAATCTCTGTAGCACATCCTGTAACTGCATACTGCTGTACTGTGATAAAGTAGGTAGGAGTGTTCTAACCCCGACCTGGCAACTGTGTGTGTGTCTGTCTGTTCTGACTGTAAACAATGCTTTTAGGTACTCACACCCATACAATTCATATACTCAATTTTGGCAAGGCTGCTCATGTCACTCACCTAGAAATACACCTCTGGGAAGATTATAGCCCAGTAATCTGCGTAGTGCGCCCTGTAACTGCATACTGCTGTAGTGTGATAAAGTAGTTAGGTATGTTCTAACCCCAGACTTGGGAACTTTTGTGTGTGTCTGACTGGTAGAGGAATGCTTTTAGGCTACTCACACTCTACAATTCATATACTCAACTTTGGCAAGGCTGCTGATGTCACTCACCTAGAAATACACCTCTGGGAAGGTGCAGCCCAGTAATCTCCATAGTGTGTCCTGTAACTGCGACTGCTGCAGTGTGATAAAGTAGTTAGGTAGATGTTCTAACCCCAGACTTGGCAACTGTGTGTGTGTGTGTGTCTTTCTCTGTTTTCTCTGACTGAGTAGAGAGCAATGCTTTTAGTGTACTCACACTCCTAAATTCATATACTCAACTTTTGGGGAAGGCTGCTGATGTCACCACCTAGAAATACACCTCTGGGAAGGTTGTAGCCAGTAATCTCTAAAGGCATCCTGCTGTAGTGTGATTAGAACTGTGGTAGGGTTCCATCCCACCCATGGCAGTTCTGGATGTTTTGTGTTTTTTCAATGCTGTTTTAGAGCAATGCATTTTAGGCTGTCACTCACAGAACATTTCAAATGCCCTACTTTGGCAACCCTGCTGATGTCATTCATTGTGAAATACACCTTGGGAAGTTTTTTGTAATTGTGGTCCCTATAACTACTCCATGCTGTGTGAATATAGACCACGGTAGGGTTCTATTCCCCACACATGTCAGTTGTGGATGTTTTGTGTGTGTCTCACTGTCTGTGTAGGAGCAATGAAAGGTTTGTCACAACATTTGAAATCCCCTCCCAATCCTGCTGATGTCTTTTGGAAATACCCCTTTTGGGGGAAGGATTTTTTAGTAATCCCTGGGGTGCCCCCTATAACAGCTCCATGCTGTAGTGTGATATAGCCCTTTGGTCAGGGTTCTATCCCAAAATGTCATTTGGGATGTTTTGTGTTTTCTCACTGTCTGTGTAGGGAGCAATGCATTTTAGGCTAGTCACTCACAGTTTGAAATGCCCTACTTTGGTAATCCTGCTGATGTCATTAAATTGTGAAATACCCCTTTTGGGGGAAAGTACCCAGTAATGTCCAGGGCCCATACTATAACTGTATAGTGTAATAAACTAGTTAGGTAGGGTTCTACTCCCAGACATGTGTGTGTTTTTGTAACTTGTATCCTGTGTAGGGGTGGGGAGTGTGACACCCAATGTGGAGGGTTTTGCATTTCTTATATGGTGGCCCTACTGCATATCACAATGTCAACCATACAGGGATAACAGATGTAAAATAGCTGAGAGGCTGGGGTGCAAAGCCATACCCATATACATGTGACATCAAGGCCAGGCAATCACAGTTAGCAACCCCACTATTACCCAAAGCACACACTCAACCCATTTTTCATACACACACATGCCTAGGCAACAGCCAATATTTTAGTACACTGCATTTGGCCACTGATAGTAACTATGGAGTGATAGCAGGGGGCTACAGAGGGCATGTCACCCTGCCCATCTGTCCAATATGCTTTACATGCAGACAGTGCACCTCCCCATGTTCCCCAATGGACACCTGCACCACCTGTGGTGTCACATGTGACCCACAAAACATACCATGCCTGACAACATGCCCTGTATGGACAGATGCACTGACACCAGGGAATGCTTTAGCATGCTATAAAATGTAGGTGCAGGGTAAGCCTGCTGCCCATTACCAGTTCCTGCCACAGGTGGGCAAGACTTGCACATCTGATGATAATCTGTGTTCACAACATGGGCCAGACACCTCAGGTACAGTAGCACATGTCACTTTACATGCATGTGGGAGGTGTGCACATCCTAGACACCATCCATGTCATGGACTAAGGAACACATACATGGCAAGTGATGCACAGCATTGGCCACACACAATAGTCACCCAGGAGACTGGATGGGGGATGCAAAACCCACCTGTGTGGGCAAATGCAAAAACTATAGTCCTAAGCTACAATGCAGACCATTGTCATGTGGCCTGCTTCCAAGGTATACCCATCACCTACCCTTGTACAGCCTGCTGGCACAGTTGACCACCACACACCTGTGGAGACATGCACCCATGCATGTCAGAAATGGCACCCTGTGTGTTCGTGTGTGTGTTGTATGGTATGTTCCACATCCACATTTACTACAACCCCAGGGCATACTGAAGCATGCTGTCTGATGTCGACACCTCTCATAACCCCTTTTCCCAAAAACCCCCATATGACCTGTGGTGCATGTGATACCTGCACAAATTTTTGTGGCAATCCCCCTACTGATGAGTTGTACTCCTGGCCCTGCCAAGTGTGTCAATGTGTGTGTCCCTGTGAGAGGGGGCTGTGTTACACTGGCACCTGTTCATGCAGACAGGCATGTGTCCACCTACCATATATCTACCATATCCCTGTTGCAGATGTCACTCACCATCACATATATTTCTGAGTCTCCACAGCAGGTAACCCATGGTGCATCCAATAACTGCATACTGTGATAGCACTACATAGTTTCAGGGGTTTTATACCCTGTGCTGGTAGGTGTGTGACAAAAACATGCTTCAGTTTTACTCTCCCCCCCCTGACATGTTTTTCCTCTGCCCGCCTCCCCCCCTCCCTGGGGATGGGAGCAGCATGTGTATTTTAAGTGATGCTCATGATCAGCTGATGGCCTCTGCATGAATTGCAGCCCCGCACTAGCTGACTGCATGTGGAACAGCTGTGGTAACATTCCCATAGCCAAATTTCATGGAAACACACCCCAAAATCTAGGAACATCATGGGTTTGGGGTTGGCCTTTTCATTTACTGTGAGCAGGAACTCGTTCTGTTGTTTGGCATACAGCATCTCAGATGGCTTGGGGATTTGCCTCTAACAACATACACTGTGGAAAAAGGGTAACAAAGCGGAGGGGGGTGTGCCTGACCTGACTACAGACTGTAAGTGCTGCTATACTGGATTTGAAGTAATGTTGGTTTAACAGGTTTTTTGGAAAATGGGTGTCATACATGTCGCAATACCTGCCATGTCAGTTGTATTTTGAGGAATCATCTGCAGGGTCATCTGCAGACTGGGCAGTGTGTGCCTTTGGTTTCATGTGTTACCAGGCACCCCATCTGTGGAACTGCAGAAGGTAGTGTGAGGATTGCAGTCTGTAGATGGTGAGCATGACAGTTACTGACTTCATATCCCTCATAGGACATATGTTGCAACAAACCCTTTACAAGTAAATGTATGAGGTTATCACAGCAACATGTCATTGGCCCTGTGTATGTGTTTCAGCCACACCTCTGTCAACCTTTGTACATATGTGCATGGTGCATATGTGCTGTACCCAAAAATTAGTGTCATCATATCTGATAACAAGCCAGTGAGATATCAGATTCACACATGTATGTACAGTAGGGGTTATTTTGACATAACCTGGACATTCTGTGGATTTTGTACAGTACTGAGGTCTTTTAGTGATGGTGAATGTGGGCAGTGTTTTATTGTTAATATGTACTTTAGCCTTGTACAACTGTGGTAGATGTCATTGTTCTATTTCTATCTGATGTTACATGCTGCCACTGTATGTACTGTTTTGCATACATGTTTGGGGGCCATACACACACATGTCCCATACCACAGACAGCCATCAGACCAAACTGTAGCAGCCCAGTATATGTAGGGTCATTCTGTGAGTGGCACATATGGGAGGGGGAAAACAATAGTCCATATACTGTAATATTATGCTAGCTTACCATATGTGGTGTGGCTGTGTTCCATTGGTTTGGTTATGCACTTTCACACAGGTGTATCTTACCCTGTGCTGTGACATGCTGTTGAGCCTGCTATATATGCAGGTAATGTGCATTCCCCATAAGATGTAGGCCAGGGGAGCCAGTCTGCCTGTAGCCTGCACAGTGCATTTTACATGCCTAGCAGCTTAGTGTTTCCCACATGTGCAGATACTTGCAGATGTACTGCCGGGCCTCCTTAAAAGTATGTATGTCAGACAGAGCAGTGGGATGTGACAGATGAAATATCTAGTGGGTAGTATTTTCCATGGCACCCTGTACCAGCAGTCATTATGTGTCAGGCCAGACAGAGTGGGGAATCAAACCTATGGTGGAAAATGTATACCAGTCATTATGTGTTATACCCATCTACATGGTGTTAACCATATTGTCAGGCTGGTCACATTTTGGGCACTAAGGGTTATGTGTATACCTCTGGACTGTACAGGGTGTGTCAAACCACATAATGGCCAATATCTCTGCTGCACTCCACAGGGCATTACATGCTAGTGGCAGTATTTTACAATGATTTCCTTAGGATGTCTGTCAGTAGCCAATGGCACACATGTATAAGCAGATGTGCCCTTTCCACACACCATGTCTGTGAAGACAATCCCAATGACATAGAATAGTCTATAATATACCTGCTATACATACCTGACATCCCTTGCACTAGACTTTGGGACTATGGGGGCTGGGGTGGGGCTACACCCCATGTCCAGGACATATGGTGGAAATATATGTACATTTTTATCCAGATCCCATATATAAAATTTTACACATATGTATATTCCATTCCCACTGTCATGGCAACCCCCCACTATAACCCTCACATGTGGGTGGGTCCCCTTTTCCCTGTGTGATGGACATCCCTGTGTGGGGGCATCAGTGTTAAACACAGGTAAATCCTCTTACGGGAAAACCCTGCACCCAGGGAAATATATTTGTGGGAAAGATCAGGAACAAAGACAGACTGTGAGAAAATTATTTTTGCTTTGTACAGTACTGTTACAGGGTGTGTGTGTGTGTGTACATACTATTTATTTTGAATGCAGTCTGTCTGCATAGCTCACTACTGGGGGCCCACCCCCTTGCTACAGAGGTATGCCTATCATGTGTTGCCCGTCCACCACAGGTCCTGTGAATATTACACTGGCAGTGTGTTTTGGTTATCAGTACATGGCCATCTTTATTTCTAACATTCCTGACTAAGGGTATGTTGCAGACTATCCTGTAACACCAGTAACTTGCTTAGTGTAGGGAACATGCCCACATATGTGCCTGTGTTCCAGCCTCTGTCTCCATCTACATACCAAGCTTTGCACATATGTCATGCTTTTGGGGGTTGTCTGTGGGGGGAGTATATCAACTGCCATTGCTGCCATTAGTCCACTGCTGTTGTATCCCCAAACATACAGTGGGGCTGGGGGCCAAAATGTGGGGACCTAAAAATACATGTGTGCTTTATGCACTCCAGGGGCCCGTGTATGTAACAGTGGTATATGGCCCTGTATTTTGAGTCTAGGTGGGGGGCAAAAATGCAGGGTGTACAAAATGTGGGGTTTCAGGGGGAGCTGCAAGGTATCTGGATGTACAGTACCATATACTCACCTATATTTACATTATTTTCATGAATGGGGGACTGCAAGCCTACCCTTTCCCGCCATACAGACTGTTCTGTTTGTCGGTTGTGATGGTGTCAGTTATGCCTTGTTATGTAACAGTACAACCCCTGTGATCACATAACGCTTTAAACCCACTGAGTTTGTACAGAGTGTAGATAGAGGCTGCTGAACTACACACCTGCAGTCCATACTTTGATTGTTTTTATCCTGTGGCCCAGTCTTTTTACTATTGACAATTTGAAGCTTGGCCTGGACAGCAACAGTTGTGAACCTTTCCAGACTACTGTATTAGTGTAACTGTTCACAGTTGCATACTCTGTTTATATGGTTGTCAGTGTCGAACAGCTATATGACATGGCATATAGAACTTTTAAACAATAAAAGGGTTTCCCCTTTCTGCAAACCTGTGTGGTGTATTTCCTATGAACTCTATGGGTATATGTTGTAAAATGACATTTGTATTTGGGCCCCTACAGTGTCCAGTTGTTCAGGTGTTAACTGTAGGATAATGGCTGTTCCATATTGTGTGCACCTTCTACATATGATTTTTGTACATATATCTGCATGTATTTTAGTCACATGTATATATATATATATATATATATATATATATATATTGTGTTATATCTGTATCTGCATGTCTGTGTCTGTGTATCTGCATAGGGATGTTGATGGCTTACATATTACATTTCCTATGGGTGGCAGACCTTGGGAGGTTTTCAGGCCCGTTTTGGTGTGGGGATCCATATAGACAAGTGTGAGGCCTCTCAACCCCATTAATTCATGGGGCATATTTTTTTGTTAATCTGCCATTTTTCTACAGATGTATGCCATATATACCATATATATATATATATTTTAAATATATATATATATATCTATATATATATATATATATATAAATATAACTATGTCAAAACCTTCATAGATATATATCTGCACATATCTAATTTTTGTATATGTAGACATGGTGTGACACATATATGTGTCATTTTGGGATTTCATGTATATATGTTGATATATATGTATATAGTGTTATATATATAAATATAGATATGTTTATCTGTTTTGATATTAATATTAAAAAACACAGATGTTTGTATCATTCTTTTTACTGTTGCATGACAGGACTGGATGATATGTTTCTGAAAACATGACCTTTTTTTTTGGGCTTAGTGATAAATCAATTTTTGAGGGTCTTATATGAGCCTTGCAAAAAGGGGGTTTTTTTTTTGCTGGGCAGAACACAGCCTGTTGGATACAAAAATTAAGGCACTTTAAAGCAGTTGTAAGCAGGTTTTGTGGGGCAAGTCACGATTAAGCAATTTAGGGGCTTTTACACTGTAACCAGAGGTTAGTATTTTTGCAAAAAAAGCTTACAACTGCTTTGTGTTAATATTCTGTATAAGGGCCCTGTTGAACAAAAACAGCTTTTAAGGCTCCCCAGGACCCTGAAAAATAGACAAAGGGTTAAACCAAACCATGATGGATAATTTTATGATGTCAAAAAATTATCCCGCACAATCTTTAAAAAGTAAAATTCTTTAACATTTAGATGTGTGTTTTTTTGGTTGTTGTGTGTGTGTGTGTGTGTGTGTGTGTGTGTGTGTGTCTTGTATGTATATATATATATATATATATATATATATAAAAATTTAAAAAACACCATATATATATATATATATATATATATATATATATATATATATATATATTTATAGAAAAATATATATTATATACAAAATCTCACAAAATATGGTTTTTATATATATATATATATATATATATATATATATATATATATATATATATATATACAGAATTAAATATGTAAAATCCCCATATATATATTGTGTGTGTGTGTGTGTGTGTGTGTGCATATATATATATATATATATATATATATATATATATATATTAAATTTTTTTGGCAAAGAAAATAAAAAAAGATTTACAGTATTTAAAACCCAAAAGAAAAAATTTTTTGTTGAGATTTTACCCATGGGAACCATGGGGTGGGGTGTAATTACGGGGGGTTGGGGGCCCCAAAATGGAGGGCTTAGCTTTCAAAATTTTATTTCATATTTAAAAAAATTTTCAAAACCCCCTATAATATTCAAATAAATTTTTT
>NW_025053052.1:0-8924 GCF_019279795.1 Protopterus annectens | reverse complement strand
GAATGGTAGTGATTATACTACCACCGGGCTAACATCAATTCTAGCTGTATATAAACCAGTTCACTTCAAGGAATGAAGGCCCTAATAGTAGGATCTATGAGTGAACCCTCCAGCAAAAGCGACACTAGGATGGCACACCATAGTTAGCTAAACTGAATTGTCAAGCATTCACTCACAAACTAATCTTCAGCATCAGAGTAAGACGAAGCATAATGATTACTTTTATTAAAGTGGAATGGTAACTGTATGTAGACTCTTAGAATCATGCAGTAAGCATGCAAATAAACAAGCTGCTGTTTCATAGTTAATCTCCTCGGTGACTGCAGTAAGCCAACAAGTACTTAAACTGGACAAGGTGGCTCGTCTGAGCCAACAACTATTACTTCTACAGAATAGCAAGCCTCCAAATAAAACAAGTCTTATTAATAAAAGAACAGTGTTTTCCATAAATGTACTCTTTTTTTTTTTTTCAAAACAAGTTTATTGTTTTAACATATAAGAGAAATATCATAACAATTTTATACAAATAATTAAAAATAGGTATTATTATAACATTCGACAAAACAACTAAAGTATTTACAAAGACATCCACTACAATCAGATCAATTAATTAAACTAAAATACTGTGCTATTGAAATTTTAACAAATTTTGTGAATTATCCCATACGATAAAATGTGATGTTTTTCTAGTTGTTCTCATTCTAATTGTGCTTATTTCCATATGACACATTATATTCATAACATTTTTAAATTCATTGAACAAAGGAGGTGTATCTGAAATCCAATTTCTAGTTATTATTTTCCTAGCCACTGCCAGAATAGACCATAACAAGGGAAGCTTAACCTTTTTAACCCTTTGACGTACAGCTGCGTTGAATAATATAAGAGATTTAGAAATAATGAAATTATCTGTAAAAGAGCCTGCAAAAATTCATTAATTGACTTCCAGTATTCTTTCAATTTTATACAGTCATAAAACATATGAGCCCAGTCAGCATTAATTTCTACATTACATCTCTTACATAGATTATCTTTATTATTTATTTTATTCATCATCAAAGGTGTATAAAAAGATCTATGTAAAAATTTCCATGTATAAAGTCTCCAGACAATGGAAGATGTAGTTCTATAAGCAGATTCCAATATATATTGTTTATCTTGTTGATTTGGTGGGTCCCCATTAATAGAAGTGAAATAATTCCAGTATGAATCTACACTGTAAAAGTTTCTTGTCTGATAATTTTATGTATGTATGAAAGTTTACCTTTATCAGAAACTTTATGTTGTAAATTTATTATCAAGTAATCAATCAGTGTTGGAATAGATTCTTTAACTCTTATAGACATTAGATCTAATCAATGAGATGTTGTCTAAAGGTCTGAACCTCTAACCAGCAAGTTTCTCTTAGATCAAATTCTTGTTTTAAGAAATCTAGATTTTTAACTTTATTATCAGATATCAACTGATACCAGTACTTTAGATCATTATCTATAGCTAAATGAGTTCCTTCAGAAGTAGATGACATAAGCATACCCTGAGTATACATTATAGGGAATACAATAAAATTCAATTCTCCATACGTAGGAATATGCATTTACGATAATAATAATATTTAATGGGTAACAAACCATATGTTTAGGTGTAATAGGTGAAGTACAAAATTCCTTTAGTAACCATAACATGGAGTTATTTACAATCATATTTTTATGTGTTAAGGAGATTTTCATGAAGTGCATACTAATTAGCTCCCAATAATCTTTCCATTTTGCGACATATGACTGATCTATTAATAAAGTAATAACTTTATAATAGAAGAGATATATATAAATTAAAGTCTGGAAAAGAAATACCCCTTGAGACCAGCTATTAGTATGTTTCTTTAATGCAATCCTAGGTCTATTAGGTGCCCATAAGAAATTTAACATTAGTGTATTCAGTTTCTTGATAATTATTTTTTGTAGGTGGAAGTATTATTGATTGTATTAAGTATAAAATCTTGGGGAATATTATCATTTTAATAATTGTAAGTCTCTCCTCCATAGTAAAAACATATTATTCCAGGTATTAAAAAGATTTTGTATATTAAGAAAACAGGTATTATAATTATTATATATAATAGATTTAATATCTTTAGATAGTATTATACCTAAATAAGTTATCTGACCTGGGTACATATTTAGTAAAATCACTAATGAGAATATTTTTCGTGTATATATAGGTAGTATTTTAGTTTTTCTTCATTGAATATTAAACCAGAAATACTTTTAAAATTCATCATTTTATCAAATAGAGACTGCATAGAAGAATTAGATCCTGCTGATGTAATTAGAACATCAACTGCAAAAGTTGAATTTTGATGTTGTATTTTCATCTATTTCAAAACCCTCTATGTCAGTACTGTTTCTGATCAAATTAGCCCAAGGCTCCATTACTAAAGTGAATAATAGTGGAGAAAGTGGACATCCTTGTTTTGTACCTTTAAGAATGGGTATTTTTGTGAAACATATGTTCCTACCTTAATATAAGCCAGTCCTTTGTATAAATGCTCAATTAAACTTACAAATGCATCAGAGAAGTTTGTGCATTTCAGTAAGGTAAACAGATAGTCCCAACTTACTGAATCAAATGCTGAACCTATATCAAGACTAATAAGTGTTAAATCTTTCTTTTTCCTATTTGCAAAATCATTAATGTTAAAGTTCTTCTTATATTATCAAAAGTATTTCTATTTACAATGAAGCCCGTCTGATCTATATCTATAATGCGGAATGATTGTCTTCAATCTATCAGCAAAAATACTCATAAACATTTTATAATCAACATTAAGTAATGAGATGGGTCGATATGAAGAACATCTAGTTGGATCTTTATTAGGTTTTAAAATTGGTAAATGTATATTGCCAAGATGGGGGTTATTAACTCAGTTTAAGAATAAAACCTTATGTATTAATGAATATGTAGTTTTAGAAAGGATTTTATATATCTCTGGTATAATACCATCATTACCGGTGCTTTGTTTGATTTAAGCTTATTTATTTGTGTAATAACTTCTGTATATGAAATACTCTTGTCCAATAGTTTAATCTGTTGTTTATTAAGCTTTTTATTCATGTTTGTGGTTATAAACTCCTTTATTTTATCTTTAGGTTCCATGTTAATGTTGTTATGGTTAATCTTGTGAAAGTGATTTCTAAATTCATCTAGTATTTCTGGTATACTAGAAACATTCTTCTTTTTTCCGTAGAGAAAAGATTTCTTTGATATGGTTTTGTTTATTCAACCTTGTTTTATTTTTAAGTCTATGTAAGTATTTGGGGCTTATTGAATAAGACAAAAACTTGTATTTCTCTAAAGTTATTTTAACTTTATGAGTTAAAATTTCTTTGTATTTCTCATTTAGTTTGTTTATTTCTTCAATAACTTTCTTGTCCATAATATTTTCTTTATTATTATGTTTATAAGAGTCTAATTTACTTTGAATATCTAACAATTCCTTATCCCAAGATTTCCTTTTGTTATTATACCATCTGATACTTTGTCCATATAGATATGATTTTAAGGCATCCCAAACATAGACAATGGAGACTTCAGGAGTATTATTTATGTCTAGAAAATGTTGTACTTCTGAAAGTATATATTCTTAATAGTCTTTAGCTGAGTTAAGTATGCTGGTATCCTTTTGATCTGAACATTATGAGTATTTTTTATCATGAATTCAAAAACAATTATGATCAGATATAGGACATGAAATGATTTTGGAATTAATTAAATCTGTTACCATCTGGTTAGAAATAAAGACCCTATCTATTTTTGAATAAGTTTTGTATCTGTTAGAAAAAAGGTGTATGGTAATGATTTTGAATCTATCTGATTATTAATATCATTCAAATGATAAGAATTAGCAAAATCATTTAAATGTTTTGCATTAGATGTAATTCTTCTTTTCTTTATAGTGGTAGTATCACTTTCATGTAGAATACAATTAAAATCACCAGCTAAAATAATATCCCTATAGAGAATGATATGATCTTATCAATATGATGTTTCACTGTATTAATACCAATTCCAGGTATCCAATATACATTAATTAAAGTGTAAGTCTTCCCATTAATTTGTATTGTAACCATACAAAACATTCCTTTGTCATCCTGATAAGACTTAATGGTTTTAGGAATGGGCATACTTTTATTCCATAAAATAGCCACTCCTCTTTTTCTGAGTGTGCTCTGAATTAACCAATACTGTATACTTATTGTGGCTAGTTTATCAATATCTTTTTCAAGAGATGGGTTTCTTGCAGGAAGACTAGATTGGCCTATGTAGATTAATGTATCTTATTAGGCTTGTTTTACATGGATTATTCAATCCATTAATGTTTAAAGAAATTCCTTTTAAAGATGTCATTTGGCATTTTTAAAACTCAAGAATCTTATGATCAAATAACAAATAACAGATAAATAATGTTACATCTCCTCTTTAGGTGTACCTTTAAATATAGCTGTATTTATTAAATCTCTGGGATTTTATAGGATTCAATTTTGTTTGTAGTGACAATGAGTGTACAAAATATATTGTGGATGTCAAAACTATATACATATACAATGAACAAGTGAAAATAATGTAAGGATTAAACCTTGCATCCGCCTGAGTTGAAAACTCCAACTTAGAGCAGTATTTACTACTCAAGTTAACCCCTACCCTAAGCAGCAGTACCTCAGCTACCACCTTATCAATTTAATACTAGTTATATTTAACTGAGGTTAACAGTTTTCAATTCAATTATCTATCAAGACAACACATTTGGTAAAACAGCATCATATAAACTAAAATAAACTTTTTTTTAAAACTGTTCATACTATTATATAGATCTATGTAATATATAACACTTGTATTCTAATAGCATTCAAATAATCTTAATGTTAGAAATCAAGAGGAGAGAAAATTATGTTCTAACATTCATTTAAATCAAAAACTTTGGCTAATATCATTCAGACATTACATGCATTAAGATGCATCTATTTTCTGTCATGTGAATTCTATCAACAGCTTCCAAAAAAATCTTGAATTGTTTGTATATGAGCATTTACTTAAACTCATTATTGTCAATAGAGTAAAATACTGTATTCATAAAAATTATTATAAATCCTATTGTATGCAGATTCTCAGAAACACATGTGTTATTACCTAGCATCACACAAACAGACACACACATACATATACACACCCACACACACACATATACACACACATATACATACATACACACACGCACACACATACATATATATATATATATCTGATCTCACTGAGTTGTGTCTTTGTAGAGCACAATCTACTTGCTGTCCCTAGAATAAATCTGTCTGCTTTATAAAATAATGCATAAGAAACATATTAGTAACCAGATTTTACAATCATGCTAACCTACTAAAATATATCACATGACATTTCTTCCAGAATAGAGTTATAAGATTATTTATGCTTGTCAATCAGATGAATTAAATGAGTTATAGTAAAGTATATGTTTGGGACACAAGTTTTAACACAGATTATTATGCTACTGTTATAGATTTTCAAAACATTTAAATAAATGTTTCATTTTCTATGCCTTCTAAAATAAGATATTTACACAAGAAACTACATCATCTAAACTCATCATAACTGACATATTTTATGAATAGAGTATTTTTCCTGAATCTGTGGTGTGTAGTGTGATAACCTTGTCAATGTTTATACTAACTGCTTTCAGTTTCTCTGTGAAAATTCTGTGAGTGAAGCTTCTGAGGAAACTCATGGACACTATGCATGAGACAGCCCATCCCAGATTGTCTCCTTAACATTTAAACTTATTAAAACTTGTGACAAACATTCATTTTGTCAATAGAGTCACATTGTATTCACAGAAATTATTATAAATCATATTAGATAGTTACACAGATTCTCAGAACACACACATCACACACACACACACACACACACACACACACACATATATATATATATGATCTCACTGAGTTGTGCCTTTGTACAGCACTATCCTACTTGCTGTCCCTAGAATAAATCTGTCTGCTTTATACAAAATAATGCACAGCAAACACATATTAGTAACCAGATTTTACAATCATGCTAATACTGCTTTAAAATATATCACATGACATTTCTTCCAGAATAGAGTTATAAGATTATTTATGTTTGTCAATCAGATGAATTAAATGAGTTATAGTAAAGTATATGTTTGGAACACAAATTTTTTAACACAGATTATTATGCTGCTGTTAAGTAGATTTTCAAAAACATTTAAATAAATGTTTCATTTTTTATGCCTTCTAAAATAAGACATTTACTTACTACAAGAAACTACATCATTTAAACTCATTATAACTGATATATTTTATGAACAGAGTATTTTCCTGAATCTGTGGTGTGTCAGTGTGATAACCTTGTCAATGTTTATACTAACTGCTTTCAGTTTCTCTGTGAGAATTCTGTGATTTGAAGATTCTGGGGTAACTCATGGACACTGTGCATGAGACAGCCCACATCCCAGATTGTCTCTCTTAACATTTTGGCGGGAAACTTATTAAAACTAGTGACAAACATTCATTTAGCAGTGTAAATGCATCTAAACATGACAGAACCTTCACAATGTATTCACAGGTTATTACAGCCTCTATGCAAGTGAAATTAAGCCCAAAATTACCAACAAGTAATAAAACTCAGCATTCTTTTGTCCCAACTCAATTTTCATACAAATCTTATTATTTACTGTGTCTATATGATCAAAAGCATTTCTATATATTAATAAAGAAAAGAGAGTAGAAAATAAAAGGGAAGGCAGAAATAAAAAATGTAAGAGAAAGCTATAAGAAGTATATACAATGGAATGTTACATACTGTTTATATTAATAGAGTTAAAAATAAAACATATTATTTACTATTATTTAGTTCTGATTATTATTAGTTAAAGCATAACAAATTAATTAAAAACAAAAATAAGCAGTATAATCAAGAAAGTATAATTAGAAATAGCATTTGAAGAACTTATAAACTTTTACAAGAATAAATATGTTATTATTCTATTAATGATATTTTCATTACTGTTCTCTCCCTGCCCTCCCCCACCCTTTACCCACTACATAATCTAAATAGAATGTCATTGTTTAAACAAAGAAAATAATAAAAGAAGAAGGAAAAAAAGATAAAGATAAAAAATGTATCAAATTACTAACCTTACTTTTTCAGAAAGAAAACAAATTGAATCACAGCTTGCCATTAAATCCTCAGATATTTGACTGGTTATGAAACAAAACATTTCTTTGCACACAGAGAATAACTTTGTTTAAATCTTTTTCAAAATATTTGTGGCTTTTTGTAAATTCACGTACTATATTTAAAAAGATTAATAATGGGATAAAATGATGAGAGAGAAAAAACATATAACAAATCATTTGTTTTTTAGTCTCTTCTTCTTCTCTGAAGTCTTCCAGGAAGTTTCAGTTGCCAATCTCTTTAATGAAGAACTAGCCCATTCCATTTCTTCTATTTTATCCAAAATCTTATTTTTTTTGATAAACAGTAAAGCAGTCTAAATCATCGAAAATTTTAGGACCATCAGGAAGGAAGATTTTAAGCTTGGCAGGAAACAGAAGGTATGTTTTAAACTGTGCTTTTTTAAGCTCCCTTATTAGTGGCAGAAAAACTTTTCTTTTAGCTATTACCATGGAAGAATAGTCATTGTCAAAACGCACAGTTGTCTCATTAATCTTAACAGGAGCTTTAGCCCAAGCAGATTTAAGAACCATCTCTTTATCAAAAGATGATAGAAATCTAACTATAACTGATCTAGGATAGTTTTTGTTAGAGTTAGTATTAGCTATAGATCTATGTGCTCTTTCGATACCAAAAGAGAATGCTTCTGGTAAATCTAAAGTTTTAGGGAGCCATGTTGTTAAAAAGAAGTAATATTGTTACCTTCAATATTTTCTGGCAGTCCAAAAATCCTAATGTTATTGCCTAGATCTATTTTCCAGGTCATCCAGCTTTGTTTGTAAATGTGTATTTTGTTTCAGCAGAAACTCAATGTTGATTTCCTCTTCTTGTATTTTATTTTCCATGTCATTCACAGCTTCTTCTATGCCTGTCATCTGGATCTTCTGTTGTTGCAGGTCCATATGTAACAAGTCTATTTGTTTTGTAGTTTTTCTATGAAAGTGTCTATTTTAGTATCCATTTTATCCATCTTAGCAGTAAGTTGCTGGACTATAATTATCAGAGACTGAAGTTCTTTCTTGATGCTGGAGTCTTGAGAATTTGTCTTACTGGAACTCATTTCAGACTGATAAACTGACAGGAAAATTTCCAAAGTAATTTCTGACAGGAATATTATTAAGATTTCCTTTCTTTTTTAGATATAGTTCAAGAACTATATAAAACAAACATATTTAGAAAGAAAATTACTTCAAGAATTAATTTTTTAAGTAATTAGATCCTGTCAATGTAATGAAATTGGTGGAGCTGAAGAAATCTGCTGCTATCCTGTGTTCATCCTTGGCCACGCCCCCCATAAATGTACTCTTTGGTGACACGCAGTAAGCTAATAGAGTACATATCCGCACGCCCACATACTTGCGCTTTTGAGCTAACAACATTTACTTTAATCAAATAGCATGCCTCCAAATATACCATTTGTACTAATGCTTTAACCATTGACTAGCATGCCACAAAGTTGATTGGTTCTCAAGAATAAAGTTGATTGGTCCACTAGTACACCTTTTTTACATAAAGAACAATTTGTTGATTGGTCCACTTGTACACCTTTTTTGCATAAAGAACAATTTGGCCCTTTAAAAAAAAATTTTTTTTTAAATTTTTTTAAAAAAAAATCCAAACCAAAAAAAAAAACAAAAAAAAAAAAAATTTTTTTTTTT
>NW_025053051.1:0-8925 GCF_019279795.1 Protopterus annectens | reverse complement strand
TGTCCAGAGAGTTTGTATTGATGAAGTCCAGAAATTTCTGGGCATACATGTTTGAGAATGTGCAAGTCTCCCAGTTAATGGAAGGGTAGCTGATGTCTCCTAGAAGAATGGTGCTTGGCTTAATATATAGGTACTCCTTATAGGTTAGGCAGGAGATATGGGCTGAGGGGAATATAGATGGGGTCCTCTAGGTAGCTATGATATGATAAGAGGTATTGTTAACAGTATGTTGACATGGAGGAGTGCCTAATCATTATCTTGTCTAATGAGTCTGGAGATGATTTTTTTTTTACATTATAGAGACACAGCCACCTTTAGTGCCTTTATCTAATGGGGTGGGCCTGAACATGTTGTAGGCACTGAAGCCCTGCACTGATGGGTTGGTCTCATTAGTCACATTATAGAGACACAGCCACCTTTAGTGCCTTCATTTAATGGGGTGGGTCTGAACATGTTGTAGGCACTGAAGCTCTGCCTGATGGGTTGGTCTCATTAGTCACATTATAGAGACACAGCCACCTTTAGTGCCTTCATTTAATGGGGTGGGTCTGAACATGTTGTAGGCACTGAAGCTCTGCCTGATGGTTTGGTCTCATTAGTCACATTATAGAGACACAGCCATCTTTAGTGCCTTCATTTAATGGGGTGGGTCTGAACATGTTGTAGGCACTGAAGCTCTGCCTGATGGGTTGGTCTCATTAGTCACATTATAGAGACAGAGCCACCTTTAGTGCCTTCATCTAATGTGATGGGCCTGACTGTGTGGTAGGCATTGAAGCTCTGCACTGATGGAGTGCTGTCATTGGTCCATAACCAGATCTTTGTGATGATGAATATATCATTTTCCAAGGTAAGGCATGCTTGTAGGAAGTGGAGTTTATGGTTAAGACTCCTAGCACTGAGCAGCAATAACTTTATGTCACCCAGGTTCTGTTTTGTTGTGTTGGAGGCTTTAGAACACTGACATTGTTTAACAAGACATTATGGGGATGGACAAAGATTTAGCCAATAAAAGAAAGCCTTGGAGGATAGGTGCAGGCCACCTCTGTCAAAGCCCCAAGAGTTGAACCAGTGGTCAGGGATCTAGGTATGCACTTAGACAGCAGCCTCACCTTCGACCACCAATTGGCCACAGTGGTGAGGAAATCCTTTTATGTTGTACAACTCATAAGTAGGGACATGGCATCTTTGTCCTAAGAGGTCACTGTCCACTGCAGTCTGCCTTTATCAGACCATTCATAGACTAAAATGCTCCCTTCAGTATGTACCTGACCAGGTATATGTAGTAGCTTGAGTGACCTCAAAGGTTCCTTACAAAGAGAATGCAAGGCATAACAAACCTGCCTTATGCATATCACCTTAAAGCCCTTTCCCTCTACTCAGTCTCCTAGAGATTGCAGAGAGGTGATCTATGCCTGGCTTACAAGGCATCCACAAACCCTACACTGATGAATTTCCTACATATCTGTAAGTCAAACAGTATCAGAAATACAAGGTCTAAGGACCTGAATTTTGTCTGTGACTTAAACAGAACATGCTGGAGAGACAGATGTGTGTCCCAGAGATTGTCGCTCATCTGGAACAGGCTACCCATCCATGTGAAGCTAAGTTCATCTATTACCCAGTTTAACTCATTCACTCCAGAGCAGCCCAGAAAATGCTGCCTGCTTACTTCCACCATAGAAACAGCAGTGCAGTCTGAGCTCATTTTCAGATAATCCATTTGTAATATCATACAGAAAACAAATGTTCATAACTCTTTAACCACAGGATCTAGACTAAAAATGTAAAGGCGAATGTTGTTCAGCAGACACTGACCTTTCCAACAGTGTAAATGTTGATACTGTGTATCTAAGTCATTATTAAATATTTGCCAAGGAATGCTGATATTGTGCATATTTTTTACCTATTTGGTAAAACAAATCACAATATCTTGGTGAATGTACCATGTAGACCCATACAATTTGTAATTAATTTGTTTGTATGAATGTCAGCTTTACAATAATACCTTAACCATTACTGTGTGATGCTCCTTTATGGAGATATTCACAGAAATATTATTAATATTATATTTCTCATAATTGAGAAATAAACAAAGCATAATATCTCATCATCTGTAACAGACAGAGACTACATATCAGTGTACAAGTTGTGTGGCTCAATGTCAGCTTCAAGATGATGCATCATTTGTGTCATCACCATGCTCCCTTGCAAAGATATGGGCATAATAATGAGAAATATTGCAAATGTATAATTTTCATAATCCTACAAGACTAAGCAAACTGTGATATCTGTACATGTGCACAGCATACAGACACAGTTCTTTTACCATGCTGTAATTATTAATACTGTCTTCAAAATGAGGTATCACTAGGCACATTGACATGCTCCCTTGCAAAGTTATTTACCAAAATATGAAAAAAAATCATAATTTCCATAACCTAAGTTCTAAACAAACTTTGATATCTGTACATGTGCACAGCATACAGACACAGTTCTTTTACCATGTTGTAATTATTAATACTGTCTTCAAAATGAGGTATTACTTAGCACACTGACATGCTCCCTTGCAAAGTTATTTACCAAAATATAAAAACATTCATAATTTCCATAACCTGAGTCCTAAACAAACTGTGATATCTGCACATATCTACAGCATACAGACACAGTTCTTATACCATGGTGTACATACTGATACTTTCTTCAAAATGAGATATTACTCAGTACGTTGACGTCTTTCTTTAGCTAAGTCATTCACTAAAATATGAAAAAAAATCATAATTTTCATAACAAGGTCCCAAACACACTGTGATATCTGGACATGTGTATGGCATACAGATACAGCTCTTTTTATATCTTGTAAGTAGTAATACTGTCCTCAAAATGAGCTACTACTTAGCATGCTGACATGTTCCCTGACAAAGTTATTCACCAAATATGAAGCATAAGAACCAAATGAAACATTCTCCCCAATGACCCCTTCAGCAGTATGCATTATACTAAGCTCCAGTCAAACACAGTGTAGTTACATTTCTGTCCATATTTATACACAAACATTAGTTACCTAAAACCTGCTCACAAAGACTGCCAAAAAAGAATTTTAGTATTGGCATGGATGTAATGTTACTGCAGTGTCCCATACCTGTGTTTGCAAGGTGATAATGACTTTTAGTAATGTGAACAGTGATAGCTGCTGATGGTTTTACCTGACAAGTGATAATGACTCAGTGTTATACTGTAATTGCACATATTGTAAATTAATACAGTGACAATGACTTGCATTTCATTACTGCAAGGTTCTGCATGCTCATACAAAGGTGATAGTTGCTGCACATAACTTTTTGAGCAAACATTCATTACATTCCTGGTGCAGGTGTAATGTATGACTGAGTCATTACCATCTGTCAGAAAAAGAACAGAGTAATTTGGTAAAAGTTGTATATTGTTTGCATATTACTGAGCTCTTCCTCTCACCTAAAGTTTACACATGACTGACAGAAAGAAATATTGTCCAAAATATATGGTTGCTCCATGCCAGAATAAGTGTACAAGTAATAACATTTATCTCACTGAGCCATCAACTGATTAAAATCAGACACACAAGCAAAGTCACAAATATCCAAACTATCTGGTTGATCCATGTAAGAATTAGTGCAAAAGTAATAACTTTTATCTCACTGAACCATTCCTCTGATTACAAATTATTTATCTATTAGAGTCTAACTCCCCCTCACCAGCAATCACATCATCAGGCCACATCTCTAGCCTGATAACACCACTGATGTGATGACATAACTGCCACATCTCTAGCCTGATAACACCACTGATGTGATGACATAACTGCCACATCTCCTGATAACACCACTGATGTGATGACATAACTGCCACATCTCTAGCCTGATAACACCACTGATGTGATGACATAACTGCCACATCTCTAGCCTGATAACACCACTGATGTGATGACATAACTGCCACATCTCTAGCCTGATAACACCACTGATGTGATGACATAACTGCCACATCTCTAGCCTGATAACACCACTGATGTGATGACATAACTGCCACATCTCTAGCCTGATAACACCACTGATGTGATGACATAACTGCTACACATCTCTAGCCTGATAACACCACTGATGTGATGACATAACTGCCACATCTCTAGCCTGATAACACCACTGATGTGATGACATAACTGCCACATCTCTAGCCTGATAACACCACTGATGTGATGACATAACTGCCACATCTCTAGCCTGATAACACCACTGATGTGATGACATAACTGCCACATCTCTAGCCTGATAACACCACTGATGTGATGACATAACTGCCACATCTCTAGCCTGATAACACCACTGATGTGATGACATAACTGCCACATCTCTAGCCTGATAACACCACTGACATGATGACATAACTGACACATCTCTAGCCTGATAACACCACTGATGTGATGATGACATAACTTCCAATATAAAAAACTATAACTGACTATATCATGTGAGATGAGAGTGCAAGCAAAGCACAAATCTGGATTATCTGATCCAACCTAGTATCACCGTAGGGGAGCATCTGTTCTCTGGCATGAGCTGATGGGAACAGAATGAACTCCAGAAGTCTGTCCTGCCATGTACTCTTACAGTGTTACATGATGCTGGCATGATACTCATGACAGAATGGCTGTGCTCACAAATTACTGTGAATAGAAAATGACAACTAGAAATTAAGCTCATATAACCTATGCAGTCCTAATAAATGCACTGCACATCTATAGTGAAATAAGCAAAAGAAGGCAGGTTCACACAAAGACAGGTTCTGAAGTAGATGCCAAACAATAGGGGTCCCCTCTGTCAGAGACATACCTCTCAACTGACTAGATTTTTACAGAATGTCCAGATCTTTGGCTTATATTTTGGGTCTGTTCCTCATAAAATGTGTGGTTTTCTGGCAAATTGCTGGGAAGATCTGAGGACTGCAGTCACTAAATAATGACATACTGTACATTTGAGTTTCAGTCTTCAAATCCTTCAGAAAATGTACATTAAAACAAACCTTGTTACTCTAGCAACTTTCTAAATTTGTAAGAGCAATATTTAAAATACGTCCCTATTTTTGGGCCTTTGCCCCCCCCCCCCCAATTTGTTGGGCTTCATCCAGATATTGTTCACTAAAAGGTTGAGAGGTATGATCAGAGATACTGAGTGAGCAAATTGGTATAACCAAGGAAACTATTTTTTTGAGCTATGATACAGAATTGGCTGGACATGGTAAGGCCTTGCTGAGTATACTTATGGTGGCTGCCAAAAAAGCAATTACTAGAAAATGGAAATCAAAGTCTAAACCAACTGTACTAGAAGTAGTGACTATAGCAACAGAAATAAAACTATTGGAATTGGGATCTTCAGAAATGGGTAGAAGCAAATTAAATATGAAAAAACTGGGAATTGTGGCTCATGCAGAAAAAGAATGAGGTTTAAAAGAAGACAGGATTTGAATAAGCTATGTAATGTTTGACTGACAATGACCGGATAGATTATAAGTGATGTATAATACTTGCAAATACAATAATGCCAATATGGTTTGTGATGTATAATGCTTGCAACAAAAATTATGCCAACATGGTTTGTTTTCATTTATACTAATTATCATTTATGACATAGCAAAGATGTTTCTTTATAAAAAAAAAAAAAACATATGGTCCAGCCAACCAGTACTAATAACTGGGGCAGTGACCAAGTTAAAGTTGCTCATGCCTGAAACAAGAATAAAGTCAGAAAGTCAGAAAGTGTTTTGATGAAAACATACACATGTGCAGTATATTTCATACAGCGGATGGTGCTCAAGGCATGAAACTTGACTTGTGCTACGTTGCAGCAGTGGATATATGTTTGGCACCTTCTGCTCACTGTAAGGTGGTGCAAGCATTGGTACTTCACTAATAAAAACTCCAGAACACATGGGGCTTGGTATGCTTCTAAGTACATGACTAAAACTTAAATCATTGTACTTGGGTATAGTAGTAAGCCAGCATAGTTGAGATATCACATAAATGACCTCCTAAAGTAGAATAATCCATTCAATAGTATAATCATCTGAAGTAATGGGTATGGGTATACTTCTAAGAGAAATTTAATTTTCAGTTTAAAATACAATACTCAATGTTATTCTGCATATTATCTTTCAAATATAAGACGGGAAGGGTAATTCGAGTACTAAAATAAGAAGGGGAACCAACCAGTCCCAGCTAAATTAACCTTGTCTGAGACTGGGCATTCATCGATAAACAAGCATACAGCATTTATTGGATTGCCTGACAATATCGCCTGTCTGAGTTCTGGCTTTATCCACATTCTTGCTTCACCAACATGTGGTTCACAAACTGCTAGTAACAGTAATAACATGGTGTGTATTTCAGATTCGCCATTTGGCAGTTTTGTATATTCAACTCCTCACGGGCCAAATAGCAGATCTGTAGTAAGATCACCTATGGGATGGCATCCATTAATTATTAGCAGTTAAATCCACGGTTGTTTTAAGTTTGTTTCCATCACCTTTAAAGTTCGCGATTTGTTGCATATTCAATATATTGCTGCAGTAATATTTTATGCATTAGTATGGATTAAGGCTTTTGGAAGCAATTGTAAGTATGTGTATTAAAACTTTTTAACTTGTTCCTAACTGTTCATGGGGGGGTATGCCCTGTATGATGAGATGTCAGGAAACAACGCATTTCAGGTGGTGATAGATAAAATCTAAGTGTTTTTATAATGTACACTTTTGTCTTTGAATATATTTTGTGTGCATTTAACTTTCCATAGGGCTGTGCAGTTCTGTTTATTCTAAAACATCCCATAGGCCTCATTTTCATGTATATTTTGGTGAAGGAGGAAGGGGCCTACGTTTGCATTTAGTTATGGCTAGCATGGCGTAACTCATTTTAATTTAGGGTTTTTTATTTGAAACGAGACCAGTTGCAGCATTGCTATGAACTTTGCCCTGTTTAGAGCTCAACTGCCGAGTTCTGGAAACTGTCATGCTTCTTATTATGACCCTTGCAGGGGTGACACAAAAGTGTCAGCAAGTTGGGCTCTCCTGGTCTACTCTCCGGTACTGGCCTGCATAATAATAAGAAAAAGGAGTAGTATATGCGAGTTCAGTAGTAGGGTTAAGGGTTATGAGAACAAGTTCAGTAGTAGGGTTAAGGGTTATGAGAACAAGTTCAGTAGTAGGGTTAAGGTTTATGAGAACAAGTTCAGTAGTAGGGTTAAGGTTTATGAGAACAAGTTCAGTAGTAGGGTTAAGGTTTATGAGAACAAGTTCAGTAGTAGGGTTAAGGTTTATGAGAACAAGTTCAGTAGTAGGGTTATGAGAACAAGTTCAGTAGTAGGGTTAAGGTTTATGAGAACAAGTTCAGTAGTAGGGTTAAGGTTTATGAGAACAAGTTCAGTAGTAGGGTTAAGGTTCATGAGAACAAGTTCAGTAGTAGGGTTAAGGTTTATGAGAACAAGTTCAGTAGTAGGGTTAAGGTTCATGAGAACAAGTTCAGTAGTAGGGTTAAGGTTTATGAGAACAAGTTCAGTAGTAGGGTTAAGGTTTATGAGAACAAGTTCAGTAGTAGGGTTAAGGTTTATGAGAACAAGTTCAGTAGTAGGGTTAAGGTTCATGAGAACAAGTTCAGTAGTAGGGTTAATGGTTATGAGAACAAGTTCAGTAGTAGGGTTAAGGTTCATGAGAACAAGTTCAGTAGTAGGGTTAAGGTTCATGAGAACAAGTTCAGTAGTAGGGTTAAGGTTTATGAGAACAAGTTCAGTAGTAGGGTTAAGGTTTATGAGAACAAGTTCAGTAGTAGGGTTAAGGGTTATGAGAACAAGTTCAGTAGTAGGGTTAAGGTTTATGAGAACAAGTTCAGTAGTAGGGTTAAGGTTTATGAGAACAAGTTCAGTAGTAGGGTTAAGGCTTATGAGAACAAGTTCAGTAGTAGGGTTAAGGTTTATGAGAACAAGTTCAGTAGTAGGGTTAAGGTTCATGAGAACAAGTTCAGTAGTAGGGTTAAGGTTTATGAGAACAAGTTCAGTAGTAGGGTTAAGGTTTATGAGAACAAGTTCAGTAGTAGGGTTAAGGTTTATGAGAACAAGTTCAGTAGTAGGGTTAAGGTTCATGAGAACAAGTTCAGTAGTAGGGTTAAGGTTTATGAGAACAAGTTCAGTAGTAGGGTTAAGGGTTATGAGAACAAGTTCAGTAGTAGGGTTAAGGTTCATGAGAACAAGTTCAGTAGTAGGGTTAAGGTTTATGAGAACAAGTTCAGTAGTAGGGTTAAGGCTTATGAGAACAAGTTCAGTAGTAGGGTTAAGGTTTATGAGAACAAGTTCAGTAGTAGGGTTAAGGTTTATGAGAACAAGTTCAGTAGTAGGGTTAAGGTTCATGAGAACAAGTTCAGTAGTAGGGTTAAGGTTTATGAGAACAAGTTCAGTAGTAGGGTTAAGGTTATGAGAACAAGTTCAGTAGTAGGGTTAAGGGTTATGAGAACAAGTTCAGTAGTAGGGTTAAGGTTTATGAGAACAAGTTCAGTAGTAGGGTTAAGGTTCATGAGAACAAGTTCAGTAGTAGGGTTAAGGTTTATGAGAACAAGTTCAGTAGTAGGGTTAAGGTTTATGAGAACAAGTTCAGTAGTAGGGTTAAGGTTTATGAGAACAAGTTCAGTAGTAGGGTTAAGGTTTATGAGAACAAGTTCAGTAGTAGGGTTAAGGTTTATGAGAACAAGTTCAGTAGTAGGGTTAAGGGTTATGAGAACAAGTTCAGTAGTAGGGTTAAGGGTTATGAGAACAAGTTCAGTAGTAGGGTTAAGGTTCATGAGAACAAGTTCAGTAGTAGGGTTAAGGTTTATGAGAACAAGTTCAGTAGTAGGGTTAAGGTTCATAG
>NW_025053050.1:0-8857 GCF_019279795.1 Protopterus annectens | reverse complement strand
CCCCCTTTAAAAAAATTTTCTTTTAAATTTTATTTTTCAAATTTTAAAAAATTTTTCCTTAAAAAAAAAAAATTTACAAATTTTGAAATTTAAAAAAAAAAAGTTTTTAAAAAAAAAAAAAAAACATATTTACAATTTAAAACATTACTAACTTCAAACCATTATATAACTATTTACATTGGTGTCTATGCAAATAACATTGAAATTCTATATTATATAAAGTTAGAAACATAAGATGATATATCTTCTTCAATATTTTCAAGTATTTCCAGTACTTTCATCCAAGAGTAATAGTAAGAAGTAGATCTTTTAGTTCTGTTCTTCACTGTTAATATTTCCATGTGAGCAACTGTTGTTGTTAAAGTCTCAAATTCCTTGAACGTAGGGCCTCATTTTTCCAGTGTATAGTTATAAACTTGAAATTGCCAATAGTGACCATGGGATTTTAGTGTCTTTTTGGTACACAGTTTGGTATAGAAGAGTTGAATAAAGTTAAAGACTTTGATAATTGAAAATTATCATTTTAAACAGTCTTATAAAATAATTAATGGATTTCCAGTACATATTGAGACATATACATTCATAAAAAACATGCTGCCAATCTGCTTTTATCTTGGTATGGCATCTCCAACATTGATCTTCAATAGAATACATTTTGGCTAACCTATGTGGTGTATAGAAACTTCTTGTAGATATCTCCAAGTGAATAATTGCCAGTATTTTGATAATGTAAAAAATTTGGAAGATTTTAGAATATTATTTTTTCTTCTTCAATTGGAGGATGGTTGTTTATTAAAGTATAATAATCCCAGTATGATTTTTCATGATAGTTTTTGTTTTTAACAATTTTATAGATATTAGATAAATAACCTGTACCCTGATAAGGCTGTTTTGTGATAAGAATAAGGTATTCAATGAGTTTTGGAGCTTCATGTCTAACTGAAGGTTGCATTTGTTCTATTTTATTTATAAGAAAATGCCTTAGATTTTGTAAAACAGCCAATTGTCTTTATTTATATTATAATTATAAATTATCTGTTCCTTTGTTAGAATTTTCCCTTTCTCTATAAGTTGATCCCAAAAAGAGTAATGTTTCTTCTTTAAGTATATTTATTTTAGATATTTGGAATGTATCTAGAATATTTGGTGTAAAAGCTATAGGGAAAATAAGAAAAATCCAAGAATTAATATTTGGTATTTTGTTTATATATGTTCTGAACACTGAAAGTGTAGAGCTTAATAGTTTGATGGCAATTTATTAATATTATTCCTTTTCCTAAAAATAATCTTTTAACATCCATATAAGGGGTGATGGTATTACTGTTAAGTTGTCTTGTATGTGATTATAATTGATTTCTATGTAAATCTGCTCATGGGCTTGTTTCCATATAGGTGTGTATGAATTATTTAACCATAGTGTTATGTTTTTAATAACAGATGAGGTAATATATAAATCAATATCCGTAAATTAATTCCACCATCTTCCCAATCTGGCAAATGTTTATTTAAGGCTATACGGGGTTTATTTGGAAACCATAGAAAATTTAAAATTAGTTTATTGTATCTTTTGAATAATATATTTGGGAGGTGGTAACAAAAATTTTGTATTAAGTATAATATCTTTGGGAAATATGATTATTTTAAATAAGATATAATCTGTCTGCTGTTGAAAAGATATATTTATTCCAGTAAATCCAATTGTTTGTTCCCATTTTTGTCTAGTATTTTATTATAGTTAAATATTAGAGAATCTTGCTAATTCATTGAGTAGATTTATTCCCAGATATAATAATTTACTTTCTTTTACTACATATTTGGAAAATCTTTTGTTTATATTATTTTTTTACAATTACAGGGCATAATTTTAGTTTTGTTTTCATTAAATGTTAAGCCTGAAATTTTTGAAATTTATTCATGCAGTTAAATAGAGCATTCAAAGACTCATTGCATCTGAGAGAGTTAATAGTATGTCATCAGCAAAGAGTTGGATTTTAAGGTTTAACATTTTATTAATACAAATGCCCTTTATGTTATTGTTTGATCTGATTTGATTTGCAAAGGGTTCTATGAGTAATGCAAATAACAATGGTGATAAAGGGCAACCTTTTTTTGTTCCCCTTTTTTTTGTTATAGGGCCCGATCTATATGATCCCAGTTTAACATATGCAGTAGATTTTTCATATAGTATTTGGATAAGATTATTAAAATTAGAAGGAAAGTTATATTCTTTTAAAACTAGTGAAAGAAAGTTCCAGTTAACCGAATCAAAAGCTTTATTAATATCTAATGAGATTACATTTAAATTTAGGACTTTATGTTTGCTATAATCTATTAATGTTAGTATTCTTTTTAATATTATCTGAAGTATTTCTTCCTTTAATAAAACCTGTTTGATCTTTGTGAATTAAGAAAGGAAGAAAGTGTTTGATCCTATCTGTATATAGCCATAAACATCTTGTAGTCTATATTGAGTAATGATATTTATATGAGGAACACTGTTTTCATCTTTATCTGGTTTGATAATTGGGGATATCAATGAATATTTCCAAGAGGGTGGTATATTCAAATCTTTTTGGCTATATCATATACTTTTAATAATAAAGATATTTGATTGGGTATTAATTTATACATTTCTGGTAGCATATTGTCTGGGCCAGGTGCTTTATTTGTCTTGAGCTTTTAATTTGTGATTTTAATTCTGTCATATTGATTGGTTTGTTTATAATGTCTATTTGTTCTTGTGTTAATTTAATATGAATATTGTTTTCTAAGTATTTTTTATATCCTTAGTAGGAGTATCTTGAGTATTTATGGAATTATCAATGTTAAATTGGAGTCTGAATGCTTCTAAAATATCATTTAGTTCCGTAACTCTTTTGTTAGTATTGGGAATAAATATTTCTTTTATTTGCTTAGATTTAATTTTTTTTTGTTCTATTAGTTAAGTATCTCAGGTGTGCTAAATTAGTAGAGTATGAGTTTATTTTTATCTTTTCTAAGTTAATCATAATCTTATGGTGTAGCAATTCTGTATACTTCTTATTTCTTGAACTTGAGTAGCATTACCCTTTTGTATTTCCAGTTTCAATTTATCTGCTTTGTTTTGTAAGTCTAGCATATCTTTATTCCATAACTTCCTTTTATTTATGTACCAGGATAATATCTTCCCATATGTAACTGCTTTTAATGAATCCCAGACATATATTTCTGAAATATCTTCTGTGTAATTTATTTCTAGAAATTTTTTGATTGTTTCTTCATAAAATTCTTTGAAATCTCTCAATTTTGTGATATAGGAAGGTATCCTAGTAAGGGGATTTGAATAAAATGGTGTAAGCTATATCTCAAAGACTATGGCATTATGATCAGATAAAGGACAATTTATGATTTTGACTTTGTCAATTTGTGTTATTAGGTCATTGGCAACATATATTCTATCAATTCTAGAGTTAGTTTTATATCTATGAGAATAAAATGTGAAGATTAGTGAGTCTGGTTCTGCAAATTCATTTATATATTTTAAATACAATGTATCTATAAATTTTGATAGTGCTTTAGAGATGGGTTGTTTTCTTTTGGATTTAGAATCTGTATCTTTTTCATTCATTATACAGTTGAAGTCTCCTGCCAATATCAGGCTACCCTTAGTTAAATGAATTATCTCTTCAAAATGCTGTTTAACTTTTTTTAATCCTAGTCCTGGGATCCAATATAGATTTACTAACGTATAGATTCTCTTATTTAACTCTATTGAAACTAGACAAAACATACCTGATGTATCTTGATGAGTAGTAATTATTTTAGGTGTTATAGTTGAGTTGCTGGAAAGTTTTTTTTTTAGGGCAAAAAAACCCCTTTTTTTCTTTTTTTTGTTTTTGAAATTTTGAAAAAGGTTTTTTTTTAAAAGTTAATTTTGGTTTTTTTTTAATTTATTTAAAATTTTTTTAAGTTTTTTTTTTTTTTTTTTTTTTTAAAAAAAAAAAAAAAAAAAATTTTTAAACCTTAAAAATTTCCCTTTGTAAAAAATATTTTTTTGGTTTTATGAATTTTAAACCCAAAAACTTTTTTTAATTTTTTAAAAATTTAAATTTTTTGGATCATTTTTTTTCCTTTTATTTTAAAAAAGTTTGTTTTATTTAAGTTTAAATGAAAAATATTTTAAATTCAGCCATTTAAAAATACAGAATTAAAAATTTTTTTTAAAAAAATTTTCATGTTTTGGTCCCAAATAAAAATAAAAAAAAAAAGAATTAAATTTTTAATTTTAAACCCTTTTAAAACCATTTTTTGCAAAAATTTTTTTGGTTAAACAAAAAACAAACTTTTAAAATCACAAATAAAGGACATTTTTTACCTTAAAAAAAGAAAATTTAAAATAAATAAAGTAAAAAAAATTATAAAATATTTAAAGCAAAATTTAAAAGAAAATTTTTTTTTTAAAAAACAAAATAGTTTTTTGGGGAATAAATTTAAAAAGAAAAAAATTTTTTTTAATTGTAAGTTTAAAAATTATAAAAGTCCTGTTTAAAATAAAAAAGTTGAAATCTTTTTAAAATGAAAAAAAAGGTTTTAAAAAATTCAAAAAAGGTGTCAAAATGTTTTAAAAATTTTAAATATTTTTTTAAATTTTAAAGACAAAAAAAATTTAAATAAAAAATTGAAAATTAATTTTAAATAACTAAAAAAAAAGGAAAAAAATTGCCATTAAAAGGGAAAAAAAAAAATTATAAATTTAAAATGGAAAATTTCTTTGGTTTGTTTAAATTATTGCAAAAAATTTAAAATTTAAAAAACAAAGGAAAAATGGGGAAAGGCATCCCTGTTAAAAAATGAAAAGAAAACCTTTTAAATAAAAAGTGTAAAATTTTTTTTAATGTTTTCTCCCCCTTTAAAAATTTTTGTTTTCCCTTTTCCCTTTTATATTTGATAAAAAAAATTTTTAAAAAAAATTTTTGTTTTTTTAAATTAAATAAGTATTAATAATGGAACGAACAAAGGGAAATAAAAATATTCTTCTGAAGCAAAGAAACCCACTATTTTTTTAAGACCTTTAATTATATGCTTTAAAATTTTAAAATTTAAAATATAAAATTTTTTTGCTTTTTTTAAATAAAGAAAAAAAGGGAAATTTTGTTTCTTTTTTTAATTCCTTTTTTTTTTTCCTTTAAAAACAATATAAATTTAAAGTGTTTTAAGAACGGTGTTGTATTTGATGTAACCAAAATTTTTTTGTTAATGATTTTTAAAAATTTAACAAAAGGAAAGATAAAACTGAGTGAATGAAACTTTTCTACTATACAAGTAATTAAACTCAGATAATGGTAAATTTTTTACTATATGTACCAGACATTTTTATTCTTTTGTGATCATTTAACAGCACAGATTTTGTAAATCAATAGTACAACAATTTTTTAAATTATTTCCATTTGAGGGTTGTTATATGAATTACCTTGATGTAAAAATGACTAGGGGCTATTACAGGAAGGTTAATTTACAATTTATGGAAAGATACAAAAAATTCCTTCCTTCATTATACCAGTTCTCATTTAAACTTAGAAACAATAGTCAAACGTTTTTGGGAGAATTTGTAGTCAATTGTCAGACTTTTAATTTAATGTCAATTTTTTACAAACCTCTTTGTCAATGGTATCCAGCTACCCTTTTTCGAAAATAGAAGAGGTCTTGAATAAAAGAAATATTTTTACAGATCTTTCTTCCCAAAAAGAGTCTCCTTGCACTGTGGAGAAACAGTGCTTCTAACTTTTTTTGATGCCATTTTTTTGAACCCCTTCATAGGGCCTCTACTTGTAGTTTCATTTCCAATTTTGAATTTTGCAATACAGAACATTTTGTTTAAAACTTTTTTTATCCCCTAAAAGTAGGTGAGAAATTATGATAGACCTGGTAGTGTTTAGAAGAGGTAGAAAAATCAAAAAATTGTTACAATTTTATGGCAATTTTTAGTTAGAATTAATGGTTCTTTTTCCTTCTGTAACTTCTGCTCCCTATTAAAAAAGGTAGTAGTTTTTTCATTGAAAAGGAAATATTTTATACATCATCTATTTCCTTTTATAAAAAAAATAGTTTATATTGTTTTTTCATGCTGTCCAGCTTTGAAAGACGGGAAGGCTTAAAGACAGATTGTATCAGCACTTTATGCCATCAAATAAGAGACTTGATAATGTTTCATATCTGTTCTTTTGGGCATGCCTTTTTTGATTGACCTCCCGTTCATTCAAACCCAGTGCTCTTATACTTGAGACAAAAAGAATTGCTTTCAACTTGCAACGTTTATCCTTGAATGAAAGCTGTAATATTGCACCTTATCTCAAATTAAAATTTTAGATAGTTGTTCCCTTTTCTTTAAGAAACACATTTGCCTTGACACTTTTTATTTAGTCCTTTTGCATTAGCCCACTATGTGTTAAATTTTATTGGTGGATTTCCTACCTTTTTTTTGGTATTTGACCCCGCAAGGTTTGGGATTGTTTATATTTAACTAGTAATTTACTTTAAATTTTGGTCACACTTTAGATGTGGGGTTTTCTACATCTTTGAATTTATATTAACTTTAGTAAAAATTACTCATTTGTTTTATCATGTGTTTTTTTAAAAAAAATGTATACTTGGGGAAAGACTATTTTCATTTTGCTTTTAAATGTACATATTTTTGACACTTTTTCTTTTTGTATTTTTATTTTTAAAATATACTGAATTTTATTTGGGTTTGACTGTGTCAAAATATTGTGTCTTTTTTTATTGTCACAGTCTTTTTTAAACCCTCAACAGTTTAGCATGTACTTTAAAATATGCCTGATTTTTTCATTTTTCCTTTTAGTTTAATGCAGGATCTTGTTGCATAATTTTGTTAATTGATAGCATTGACTTTAATTAACTTTCAGTATTTAACTGCTTGTGTTTGGTTTGTATCCTCTGAAGAAGCCATATATGTGTTTTAAAAAAGCAAATTTTTTGTTTTAATAAATTTGCTTAACTGTGAGTTCTTTGGTTTTTTTTTCTTTCAGCAAAAATATATACATATATTCTTTACTCATCTTATTGTAATTCAATAATACTTATTCTAAGCAGGTTTCAAAAAGGTACAAATATTTAGATTAAGGTAGTATCATTTCAAAATAATTTAGGGTATTAATAAACATCATGTTAAAATCTATAACTGTATATTTCATACATCTGTTGAAAACTATTTACTGACATTACTGTATAATACAGTACCATTGTTGTGCAATTGTTTTAGACTACTCAAGTCCAAAAACCAGTGTTTAAATTAATATTTGCAAAGTCATATTGGAATAAAAACATGAATAGTTCTGAAACCACATCATATTTCATGTTTAACATAAACTGAAATGCAATACAATGTATAAGTATATTAATATTTCTTTAGTAGACATTAAATATGTTCCTCTGATTGCATTTTTCAGCTTTTCAATGACAATTCCCATGGCTGGAGACAACAAGATCACAATTTAGACAGCTCCCTTATCCAAGAGACCACTCATAATGTTGTTACCTGATTGAGTGTCTTGTTGCCAACACTTCCATCAACCCTCAGAGGGACCCTGCACAATGAAAACTGACACAGTACAGAGGTAAAACTGCAGCGACTTGACCACACCCTCAAAGCAAACATCTATGTATATCACACATCAACTCCCACAGCTTAGACTGACACCCAACCAGTGAGTCTATCTGCTGACAACAAGTGCTGGAGATACAATCCTGATCTACTCAACACCAGTAATTCAATCCTATGACTGAACAAAAGTATACTGGAGAACACATCAAAACAATGGAAGCTGCCAAGATCCAAACCACCATGTATAAAAAAATTACAGGCCAAAATTCCCAACCCATTTTGCAGCAAAGAGGCAAGAGGTATGGGAACCTTGGGGTAACACCTGTACCACGGCAAAAAGGGGTCCAAGAAGCTTGTTTTTCCTCCAACATCGGAGGACAGCCACGATGATCCATGCACTGCAAGAGTACCATTTTATCCTGGCAATTGCTTCACGACTGTATATAGAAACATTTAATCCAAATCATTAACTGGCACCACAACAATATTTCTCAGAAAAGCTGTTTTACAGCCAATTACCAGACAGAACGCATCATTGACAGGATACATTTATCAAATGTCAAGTGCCCCAGCCATAGTACAAGTGTCTCCTCAAATCAATCCCCAACGAATCTACTGCCCACCAAACTTGTAGACCAATACTGGCATCCTTTCATGCAGTCACACTGAAACACAAAAATACAGGTCCGCTGATCAGGAACAACCAGGCTCTCAACTGCCAGACAACACACTGCCTGCAGAAAGGTCCAAGAATCATAGTTGCATTGTCAAGCATCCTTGTCCACACTAACAGTAACATGATATACCCGCATACACTAGTATTGTGTCATTCTTGATAATGTAAAAAGCCAGGCAATATTATAAGAAGGGTGAAGCCACAGCCAGGCAACATAACAAGAAGAGCACAGCCACAGTCACCATTCAGATGAGCAAACGGGAACAGCATGAGCCATCTAAGGATGGATAGCCCATTGAGTACCTGCCACAATGCATGCCCATAATGCATGGCAACCCCGTAACAAATTAGGTGTGGGCTAAGCCTCTCCCTTCCACTCAAATCAGATCCAACACAATATGTGTAGAACACAGATGCTTGACAAAGCCCAAAGCCACATGGGATATAAACATTGTATAATTGACACAGGGTCAAATCCACTGTTGTTATGTTACTCATTATAGTTGCCTATACAATCATTGCTTCCACTTTCTCCATCTAGTATACCATACCATCTAAATGTTTGATTTGCCAAATGCACT
>NW_025053049.1:0-12027 GCF_019279795.1 Protopterus annectens | reverse complement strand
CATTTTGAAACAAAAAATTTTTTAACCCGGTTTAAGGGAGTGGGGTCGGACAGGTCCGATGCCACTCACCTCGGAGGAGAGACCAGGAAGCCCACCAATCGAATCCCTGGGAAGGTCTCCAAGAGGAGATATGAGTAGAGGCTGAAGGACAGAAGGGTTATCCTGTCCCTCAGCCGGCATGTGAAACCATTCCCGAAGACTCAACTCCAAACTCTGGGGTAGAGTCGAGAGGAGGAACTGCAATGGGGTGTGGACTAATAGTCATCTGTTGAGACGGACTATGTAGCATCTGGGCCAGTGCCTGTGATTTTGTAATTACCCATTGACCACTCTCTCTAAATCATGGTCAGAAAGCCTGGATGACCTGGATGATCGCTCCGATGGCCCGTTCGAGAGGAGAGGAGAAGCCAGAGCCAAAGAGTATCGGCTCCAAGGAAGGGACCTAGATCTCTTCCTCGAAGGAACCATCGAGCCGACGAAACCATGGAAGCTGTCGGAGCCGACAAACTTTCGGCACCGACCAGAAAGTTCGATGCATCGGCTCTGGCCGGGCGGGTACAGACATAAAGTAAGGGTGTCGGAACCGGTCGAGGCCGACACGAAGCCCCGAGCCACATGGTGATTGGGCGATCGGAGCCGACACCGAAGTGGCGAACCAGAATCGGCACTGATAGCCATCGGTGCCGGGCTGCTTCAGGTTCTGCAAGAATCGGCCCAGCCGGAGCGATCTCGACTGAAAGAGTCGGGCGAACCGCAGGCTTGGACACAAGAAGCCTGGCCTTGGAAGACTTAGAAGTCTTAGATGGAGCTGACTTGGCGGAGAGCCTCCGCCGGCGGCAGTAGCCCTCAAAATCAGCTATTTCTCCTTTCCTGCAGGACTCTCTGGCTAAAAGAATGACAAATCGTACAGGAGTCCTGCAGGTGGAGAGTCCCAGGCAGTATAAGCAAGTGGATGTGACCATCTGTCAGAGACATCTTCTGACAGCACGAGTCACACTTCTTAAAGCCTGAGACCCTTTCCTTAGACATGGTGTAAAAAACACACACACACAACACCTGTCCAAGAAATATAACAATCCCAAAAAAAAAAGAGAAACTATTCTCTTACAAACACACACACACACCCTAACAAGGGGGGGGGGGGATGGGATGGGAGAAGGCCTGACTAAAAACTTTAAGGGAGAGGGAATTTTAGTCAGAAAGGGACCAAAACTAGTCTAAAACTATTAAATTTAAGTCTAAAAATAACTTTAAACTGAAAAGAGGGGCAAAGAAGTAGTGTATAAATCAGGAGCTGGTAAAAGGAGGACCTCATCAGCGAAGCGGCAAACGAGATCTGGGTACTTACCGCCTTGCATTATGGGATATGGGGCTGCCTCGAGCTGGTAAAAGTGACTCTCGAGCTTAGCAAGTGCCGAGTCGGAGCCGAGGATCGGCTCCAAACCCATCAAGCAAGAATGAAGGCGAGATTGACAACTTAACATCCCATGTTGTGTAGGAGTGAGGAGATTTTCTTGGATAAGATATGTAATTAACTGAGGGTGGATACATTTTTCAAGGATTTTAGACAGAGGAGACAGGATAGCAATTAATCTGAAGTTGCTAGGTTCAGTTGAATTACCATCCTTGTGTCGAAGTTTAGTGTAGAAAGATTTTCATAGGTCAGGAACTATGGATTCTTGAATGGATCTATTAATTAAAATAGAGACAAGAAAAGCAAGAGTCAGCAGCTATTTTAAGGAACTTACAAGGAAGGTGAGGGAGAGCAGGGTTTAAGTTTCAGGAATAGTTTTCTGATGTAGGAAACAGTGACAGGTTTGAATGAGAAAGTGTTGGCATTGACAGTCTGAGTGAGAGTGGTAGAGTGATTTGTGTTACAAGCATCTGCATTAGAAGGGAAATTATTAGGAATGAGCTTGACACTAGTCTCTATGAAGTATTTGTTAAGAAGTATGGGGGGAAATCAGATTGTAGGGTGCATGCATACTTTACAGTGCTTTGCTGTAGGTGCTGACTGTGTGATTGGCTACCTGTGGTGCATTGCACCTGTCTAGTATATCATTAACATCATTTAATGGCCTTAGTTTAAGTTAAACAGGGGTTAAAACTAATTAATATGTCATTGGCTTTTAGATACACTCAGCACTGTGGTGCGCTGCACAAACACATGCCCCATAGGTAAACAAAGCTTAACACTTAGTAGTCACACCCCCCCCCCCCTAGATTTCCATGCTCAGCATAGCAGCGCACCATGTAAACACATGGAAACACACTCCCCTAAGTTGAACAAAACTTAGAAGTTAGTGCACACATACCCCTGAAAGAGCATGCTCAGCACGGTGGTGTGCTAAACAAGTAGGCGCAGTTAAGCTGAAATAAGCTTAGAAGTTATTGGACACACCCTCCCCTGGTGTCAGCTACATTCTCTGTAAACACCGACATAGTTTTCTGCCTACACGGAGGGGATATACGGACATGATTACCCCTTTATGCTATTCAGTAACTCCACCTCATTTTCATAGGGATCTGTGCTCACAGCCTGGAAACTACATGTTTCAAAGCCCTACTACATTAGCAACAGCACAAATTCACTTCTGTTACATAATATTCATTTTTTTCCAATTTTTTTTATAAAACATGTTTGCACATTGTGGCACACTGTGCAAAAACGCCTAGATTATTAAAAAAAGATAATTATTTATTTCCTTAAATTTTTCAAACACATGGAGGATAGTGCCACTCATATCTGTACATAGTATGCCATTTCTGTCCACCTAGCTACATTTTTACAGCCCCTTTTGTCTGTCTACATTCCTGTACATGGAATTTTTATATGTACACTATGGACACTGACACGGGGTCTGCAGAGCTGCCTATTTGCTTGCTGGATCACTCTAACTGCCTCATTTGCATGAGATTCACCTGCTTATGAGGTGATTTGCATGCCACAGAACTTTCTCTGTTGATGTGTGCAAACGTGCTGCCCAGCAGTGTTTACTGACTCTAAAACTGCTTACTTTCATCTAAGCAGCATGGCATGATACCTACACTGTAAAGAAGACCATGTAGGCTTTATTAAATATTAAATTCCCGTCTAAGTCTTCCAAATATGAAGTATTATAAAAAAGGAATGTTTGAATGTTTTTACTGTAATTATTGCCAGTATCTGTATACTGGGTCACAGAGTTAATGGTTAATAATATGAACATTAGAATAAATGGACATTTTTCATACAAATCTAAATTTGTTGTATAATTATTATTATTCCTGTACTGGGTTTCTTCTATGTCAGAATAACCACCATAGAACTTAATTGTAAAATTTATGAGTACAGGTATGCTAACCAGATGATGATAAAATGTCCTTAGTGGTTTCAGGTGTAAACATTATAGTAATGGCACGTATAAGGTAGATTTTAAGTTTATAGTTTTAGATCAAGTATATAAGTTTGAAAGTTTGTTTGAAGCAGAAGATGAGTTAGACTGGGGGAAGTATTTATGGCAGGTTAAGTTAAATGCTTGCTACCCTCCTAGTTTAAATAATAAGGAAAATTTTAAATGTTTTTTCAAGAGGAAAAGAGTTAGGCACTGATTGATGAATTAATTAAGACATGTGGCTTTTGAATTGTTCAAAAGTTGTGCACCTCTTTGCATCATTCAGTTTGAGGAAGTCTTGGGAACAAGACAAAAGTGCTTACTAGATGTCTAATAAAGTGTATTTTTTTTTATTCAAGCCATTTTTTTATTTTCACTAACACCTGTTCAGATGCAATGTTTAACATATTTTAATGTATAAGTATCTTTTATACTGTGATAGCAGCCTCTACTTTCATATGGATATAATATAAATATCAATTGTTTGTATAACTGCTAATGCATAGTTTTTGTCTTTTCATGTATATTACTGAATGCATATTTAATTATGGTTTTAATATGTTGGAACATTTCTCCCCAGCCCTCCACTGAAAAGAGGTTTTGGACTAAACCCAGCTGGACAAACCCAGTAAATGAAAGCAAAATAAATAAATAATAAACTACAATAAAATACACTGCTCATTGCATGAAGTTATTTTTTTCTAGGAAATAATATGATAATTTGGAATGCATAGCTTACCTTTAAGAATATCATTTATTTTAAATGTTGAATTGATAGGCTGGTCTAATGATGTGTGATTAATTTTACAAGTAACATACGAGCCTATTTCTGCTTGAACAGTGATGTTACTTTGTACTTGATATGTCTTGTCTGCACCATATGGCTGGATATCTGGTTTGAATCCATGCAGCTTTTCCTCATTTTTCCACCAGGTAAGATCTAGCTCCACTGGGTAAAATCCATTAGATACGCAGCTGACTACCACACTGCTGTTAATATCAACTCGATCTTTTGGTCCGGAGACTAATGGAGGGGAAGGTTCTGTTAAAAAATGAAATATTAAGAACTAACTTATCAGACAGAAGTAATAAATGTCGACTCATTAACTACAATATTAATGCAACGCTATTTATAATGAACATGCCTATCTGGTAATAAAATAAAAATGTATTATTACTGATGTATTCTCTCTTTAATATAAAGCACAGAATCATAAAACTTTCAAACATCACAACTTAACAATAACATATATATATATTTATATATATATATTTTTTTTCAGTTTTTTAGTGGTATATGGTTGTGAACACATGATCTCATACAGAAATAGCACCCCTGCCTTACTGCATTATTTAGAAAGGACTAAGGTTGGGAATATACATCATATCATGTCATTTAAGATTTCTGAAGTCCAGCTGCCTGATTCTACCCCCTCCAAACTCTGACAGTAAGTATAACAGTACTATGCAGGACATGCACAATTTCTACCTTACTGTTCAGGAAAACAAGAATTATTACATCTATTTGACCCCAAAATCTGACAGAGAGAAATACAAAATATACATCACAAGTACATCTGACACTACTGCAACTAAAGCAGATTTCAGCTAAAATTGCAACAAGAACAGCAATACTACTAATAATAATTTTAATAATAATAATAATAATAATAATAACTGAAAAAACAAGGGAATTAAATGACATTTTTATTACACGAGGCTAGAATTTATGAAGACTTCCCTATCATATACAACAATGTTGTGCTAAGAATTATGTGCATGTTGTGAATTTGTAATACTTGGAAAATAATTAATTTTATAAAACACCCACTGCACCATGGAGATGTAGCATAATGATGTATAAAACACCCACTGCACCATGGAGATGTAGCATAATGATGTATAAAACACCCACTGCACCATGGAGATGTAGCATAATGATGTATAAAACACCCACTGCACCATGGAGATGTAGCATAATGATGTATAAAACACCCACTGCACCATGGAGATGTAGCATAATGATGTATAAAACACCCACTGCACCATGGAGATGTAGCATAATGATGTATAAAACACCCACTGCACCATGGAAATGAAGCATAATGATGTATAAAACACCCACTGCACCATGGAGATGTAGCATAATGATGTATAAAACACCCACTGCACCATGGAGATGTAGCATAATGATGTATAAAACACCCACTGCACCATGGAGATGTAGCATAATGATGTATAAAACACCCACTGCACCATGGAGATGTAGCATAATGATGTATAAAACACCCACTGCACCATGGAGATGTAGCATAATGATGTATAAAACACCCACTGCACCATGGAGATGTAGCATAATGATGTATAAAACACCCACTGCACCATGGAGATGTAGCATAATGATGTATAAAACACCCACTGCACCATGGAGATGTAACATAATGATGTATAAAACACATGCTGCACCATGGAGATGTAGCATAATGATGTATAAAACACCCACTGCACCATGGAGATGTAGCATAATGATGTATAAAACACCCACTGCACCATGGAGATGTAGCATAATGATGTATAAAACACCCACTGCACCATGGAGATGTAGCATAATGATGTATAAAACACCCACTGCACCATGGAGATGTAGCATAATGATGTATAAAACACCCACTGCACCATGGAGATGTAGCATAATGATGTATAAAACACCCACTGCACCATGGAGATGTAGCATAATGATGTATAAAACACCCACTGCACCATGGAGATGTAGCATAATGATGTATAAAACACCCACTGCACCATGGAGATGTAGCATAATGATGTATAAAACACCCACTGCACCATGGAGATGTAGCATAATGATGTATAAAACACCCACTGCACCATGGAGATGTAGCATAATGATGTATAAAACACCCACTGCACCATGGAGATGTAGCATAATGATGTATAAAACACCCACTGCACCATGGAGATGTAGCATAATGATGTATAAAACACCCACTGCACCATGGAGATGTAGCATAATGATGTATAAAACACCCACTGCACCATGGAGATGTAGCATAATGATGTATAAAACACCCACTGCACCATGGAGATGTAGCATAATGATGTATAAAACACCCACTGCACCATGGAGATGTAGCATAATGATGTATAAAACACCCACTGCACCATGGAGATGTAGCATAATGATGTATAAAACACCCACTGCACCATGGAGATGTAGCATAATGATGTATAAAACACCCACTGCACCATGGAGATGTAGCATAATGATGTATAAAACACCCACTGCACCATGGAGATGTAGCATAATGATGTATAAAACACCCACTGCACCATGGAGATGTAGCATAATGATGTATAAAACACCCACTGCACCATGGAGATGTAGCATAATGATGTATAAAACACCCACTGCACCATGGAGATGTAGCATAATGATGTATAAAACACCCACTGCACCATGGAGATGTAGCATAATGATGTATAAAACACCCACTGCACCATGGAGATGTAGCATAATGATGTATAAAACACCCACTGCACCATGGAGATGTAGCATAATGATGTATAAAACACCCACTGCACCATGGAGATGTAGCATAATGATGTATAAAACACCCACTGCACCATGGAGATGTAGCATAATGATGTATAAAACACCCACTGCACCATGGAGATGTAGCATAATGATGTATAAAACACCCACTGCACCATGGAGATGTAGCATAATGATGTATAAAACACCCACTGCACCATGGAGATGTAGCATAATGATGTATAAAACACCCACTGCACCATGGAGATGTAGCATAATGATGTATAAAACACCCACTGCACCATGGAGATGTAGCATAATGATGTATAAAACACCCACTGCACCATGGAGATGTAGCATAATGATGTATAAAACACCCACTGCACCATGGAGATGTAGCATAATGATGTATAAAACACCCACTGCACCATGGAGATGTAGCATAATGATGTATAAAACACCCACTGCACCATGGAGATGTAGCATAATGATGTATAAAACACCCCCTGCACCATGGAGATGTAGCATAATGATGTATAAAACACCCACTGCACCATGGAGATGTAGCATAATGATGTATAAAACACCCACTGCACCATGGAGATGTAACATGATGTATAAAACACCCACTGCACCATGGAGATGTAGCATAATGATGTATAAAACACCCACTGCACCATGGAGATGTAGCATAATGATGTATAAAACACCCACTGCACCATGGAGATGTAGCATAATGATGTATAAAACACCCACTGCACCATGGAGATGTAGCATAATGATGTATAAAACACCCACTGCACCATGGAGATGTAGCATAATGATGTATAAAACACCCACTGCACCATGGAGATGTAGCATAATGATGTATAAAACACCCACTGCACCATGGAGATGTAGCATAATGATGTATAAAACACCCACTGCACCATGGAGATGTAGCATAATGATGTATAAAACACCCACTGCACCATGGAGATGTAGCATAATGATGTATAAAACACCCACTGCACCATGGAGATGTAGCATAATGATGTATAAAACACCCACTGCACCATGGAGATGTAGCATAATGATGTATAAAACACCCACTGCACCATGGAGATGTAGCATAATGATGTATAAAACACCCACTGCACCATGGAGATGTAGCATAATGATGTATAAAACACCCACTGCACCATGGAGATGTAGCATAATGATGTATAAAACACCCACTGCACCATGGAGATGTAGCATAATGATGTATAAAACACCCACTGCACCATGGAGATGTAGCATAATGATGTATAAAACACCCACTGCACCATGGAGATGTAGCATAATGATGTATAAAACACCCACTGCACCATGGAGATGTAGCATAATGATGTATAAAACACCCACTGCACCATGGAGATGTAGCATAATGATGTATAAAACACCCACTGCACCATGGAGATGTAGCATAATGATGTATAAAACACCCACTGCACCATGGAGATGTAGCATAATGATGTATAAAACACCCACTGCACCATGGAGATGTAGCATAATGATGTATAAAACACCCACTGCACCATGGAGATGTAGCATAATGATGTATAAAACACCCACTGCACCATGGAGATGTAGCATAATGATGTATAAAACACCCACTGCACCATGGAGATGTAGCATAATGATGTATAAAACACCCACTGCACCATGGAGATGTAGCATAATGATGTATAAAACACCACTGCACCATGGAGATGTAGCATAATGATGTATAAAACACCCACTGCACCATGGAGATGTAGCATAATGATGTATAAAACACCCACTGCACCATGGAGATGTAGCATAATGATGTATAAAACACCCACTGCACCATGGAGATGTAGCATAATGATGTATAAACACCCACTGCACCATGGAGATGTAGCATAATGATGTATAAAACACCCACTGCACCATGGAGATGTAGCATAATGATGTATAAAACACCCACTGCACCATGGAGATGTAGCATAATGATGTATAAAACACCCACTGCACCATGGAGATGTAGCATAATGATGTATAAAACACCCACTGCACCATGGAGATGTAGCATAATGATGTATAAAACCCCACTGCACCATGGAGATATAGCATAATGATGTATAAAACACCCACTGCACCATGGAGATGTAGCATAATGATGTATAAAACACCCACTGCACCATGGAGATGTAGCATAATGATGTATAAAACACCCACTGCACCATGGAGATGTAGCATAATGATGTATAAAACACCCACTGCACCATGGAGATGTAGCATAATGATGTATAAAACACACTGCACCATGGAGATGTAGCATAATGATGTATAAAACACCCACTGCACCATGGAGATGTAGCATAATGATGTATAAAACACCCACTGCACCATGGAGATGTAGCATAATGATGTATAAAACACCCACTGCACCATGGAGATGTAGCATAATGATGTATAAAACACCCACTGCACCATGGAGATGTAGCATAATGATGTATAAAACACCCACTGCACCATGGAGATGTAGCATAATGATGTATAAAACACCCACTGCACCATGGAGATGTAGCATAATGATGTATAAAACACCCACTGCACCATGGAGATGTAGCATAATGATGTATAAAACACCCACTGCACCATGGAGATGTAGCATAATGATGTATAAAACACCCACTGCACCATGGAGATGTAGCATAATGATGTATAAAACACCCACTGCACCATGGAGATGTAGCATAATGATGTATAAAACACCCACTGCACCATGGAGATGTAGCATAATGATGTATAAAACACCCACTGCACCATGGAGATGTAGCATAATGATGTATAAAACACCCACTGCACCATGGAGATGTAGCATAATGATGTATAAAACACCCACTGCACCATGGAGATGTAGCATAATGATGTATAAAACACCAACTGCACCATGGAGATGTAGCATAATGATGTATAAAACACCCACTGCACCATGGAGATGTAGCATAATGATGTATAAAACACCCACTGCACCATGGAGATGTAGCATAATGATGTATAAAACACCCACTGCACCATGGAGATGTAGCATAATGATGTATAAAACACCCACTGCACCATGGAGATGTAGCATAATGATGTATAAAACACCCACTGCACCATGGAGATGTAGCATAATGATGTATAAAACACCCACTGCACCATGGAGATGTAGCATAATGATGTATAAAACACCCACTGCACCATGGAGATGTAGCATAATGATGTATAAAACACCACTGCACCATGGAGATGTAGCATAATGATGTATAAAACACCCACTGCACCATGGAGATGTAGCATAATGATGTATAAAACACCCACTGCACCATGGAGATGTAGCATAATGATGTATAAAACACCCACTGCACCATGGAGATGTAGCATAATGATGTATAAAACACCCACTGCACCATGGAGATGTAGCATAATGATGTATAAAACACCACTGCACCATGGAGATGTAGCATAATGATGTATAAAACACCCACTGCACCATGGAGATGTAGCATAATGATGTATAAAACACCCACTGCACCATGGAGATGTAGCATAATGATGTATAAAACACCCACTGCACCATGGAGATGTAGCATAATGATGTATAAAACACCCACTGCACCATGGAGATGTAGCATAATGATGTATAAAACACCCACTGCACCATGGAGATGTAGCATAATGATGTATAAAACACCCACTGCACCATGGAGATGTAGCATAATGATGTATAAAACACCCACTGCACCATGGAGATGTAGCATAATGATGTATAAAACACCCACTGCACCATGGAGATGTAGCATAATGATGTATAAAACACCCACTGCACCATGGAGATGTAGCATAATGATGTATAAAACACCCACTGCACCATGGAGATGTAGCATAATGATGTATAAAACACCCACTGCACCATGGAGATGTAGCATAATGATGTATAAAACACCCACTGCACCATGGAGATGTAGCATAATGATGTATAAAACACCCACTGCACCATGGAGATGTAGCATAATGATGTATAAAACACCCACTGCACCATGGAGATGTAGCATAATGATGTATAAAACACCCACTGCACCATGGAGATGTAGCATAATGATGTATAAAACACCCACTGCACCATGGAGATGTAGCATAATGATGTATAAAACACCCACTGCACCATGGAGATGTAGCATAATGATGTATAAAACACCCACTGCACCATGGAGATGTAGCATAATGATGTATAAAACACCCACTGCACCATGGAGATGTAGCATAATGATGTATAAAACACCCACTGCACCATGGAGATGTAGCATAATGATGTATAAAACACCCACTGCACCATGGAGATGTAGCATAATGATGTATAAAACACCGACTGCACCATGGAGATGTAGCATAATGATGTATAAAACACCCACTGCACCATGGAGATGTAGCATAATGATGTATAAAACACCCACTGCACCATGGAGATGTAGCATAATGATGTATAAAACACCCACTGCACCATGGAGATGTAGCATAATGATGTATAAAACACCCACTGCACCATGGAGATGTAGCATAATGATGTATAAAACACCCACTGCACCATGGAGATGTAGCATAATGATGTATAAAACACCCACTGCACCATGGAGATGTAGCATAATGATGTATAAAACACCCACTGCACCATGGAGATGTAGCATAATGATGTATAAACACCCACAGCACCATGGAGATGTATCAAAATGATGATGTACAAAACAGCCACTGCACCATGGAGATGTAGCATAATGATGTATAAACACCCACTGCACCATGGAGATGTAGCATAATGATGTATAAAACACCCACTGCACCATGGAGATGTAGCATAATGATGTATAAAACACCGACTGCACCATGGAGATGTAGCATAATGATGTATAAAACACCCACTGCACCATGGAGATGTAGCATAATGATGTATAAAAACATGCATAATAAATTAAAATATAAAAACCAAATGAATAAAAAAACTACCATGGAGTTAATAAATGTATAAAAACTAGCACCAATGAATGAAAAGCATAATGAATAAACCTTTAATAA
>NW_025053048.1:0-11007 GCF_019279795.1 Protopterus annectens | reverse complement strand
GCTCTCCTAAGGAATCTATCTCACATCTACTGCCACTATACCCCCCAGTCACTCTGTCCAAGGGAACATCAATACCCACAAGCAGCTGTGGCTCATTCAGTCTCACTGCTACAGGGTAGCTCCCTCCCTGAAGTAACCAACTCACCAGTCCTGGCTGCAAGTGTGCGGGCTGTCTGGGTCTCCCCCAGGCTACCAGACCCGCATTCTTGTCTCCAAGCCTGACTGCTTGTAACTGCATGCACACATGGTAAATTGCATTATCAACATCGCCCTAATTGTACATTTGCCGTTGGTGTTTGGTACTCTGTTGTCTCGACAACCTACTGTTGACATTTTGTCATTCCCAGTTACTGGCTCTCCCACTTTCTGTTCCCCACCTTGCCTCCATGGACATCTATATGCTACATGGCCCCACTGGTTGCATTTAAAACATTTACCCCTTGGTCCAGGACATGTACCTGGACTAGTGGCTTCACCCACTACTGGTGACTCTTTTGGGGCAGTCTGGGCTTCCCACCATGGGTTTCCTTAGACCCATGAACAGCACTGGGTGTCCCTTTTCTGTGTAGTGATGCCCTGCTTGCTAGGTATAGGTCTCCCTTCTTCCCAACTCATCTGCAGTATTACATTGTCAATCAGCTAACCAGATTCTCATGTCCTCAGGCAAAATACTAAAGACTTGTTCCCTCACCAAAAGTCTACCAGCCCTTCAAAAGTGGTGACCTGACATCCACTTACCCACCAAGTGCTTGGGTTCAGCAACATATTTCACACACTTTCATCTGCCTTGCATCTATGCTCTCACAAAACGCTTTCCTATGTAAAGCTTCAGGTGTTAACTTAAAAAATTCTAGCAAACAGTTCTTTACATTATAATTTAAACTGTCAGTATCAGACAGTTTGGAAAGAACAGTTACAGCTTTACCATGGAGTAAGGGGGTCAGGAACCATACCCAGAACCCTTGGTCAACATTGTTATAACACCAGCTATTATTCTCCTTCAAACATATGAATGAAACTATCAAATATATGTCCCTCTGTAAATTGTGGAAGAAATTTACTGATCTTTGTTGCTTCTGGGGTTTGGTTACTCACTTCCCCATTATCCCCATGACTGTGGCAAAGAGTCAGCATCTCCTTTTCATGTTGCCTCTGCCTCTCATTCTCCTTAGCCTGCAGATGTTGCAGTTTCTCATTTTCCTCAGCCTCAAGACATTGCAGTTTCTCATTTTCCTCAGTCTCTAGATGCCTCAGTCTCTCTGCTGCCTCTGTTTCCAAATGCTTGGCATATAGCTCAAGTTTCTTTAACTTCAGATGGATTTTTAAGTCCTCTGTGGAAGGGTTGAGCTGTCCATTTTCTGAGAGGTGTACATCTGCACAGCCAGTCTGATTGTCCTGGTTGCTTTTCTGTGATGCAGATCTGACTATAGCTGCAATCATGTCTGCATCAGGTCAGCATGCACCAGTCCTTTAGCCTGGCACATCTCAGCCAACTCGCTCCTTGTCAGCTTGCCATATTCCTCTGCTGACATGCTTGCCTGTTCTCCTTGACTAACTAAGCTAACAAAAAAAAAAAAAAACAATTGTGATATGAACTCTGAATATTCACTGTGTGGCTGATTGAGAGTACAAACACCTTCAGTGAACACTATACACAAGCTACAGGAATTCAATATTCACATCACTACAAGCCATTTAATATGTGATGTGGCTATCTCACCACTGCCAAACAATTAATATGTGATGCCCCTACACTAGCCCAGTAACACGGAGCTTCAATCCTCGCCACTAGCACTAGTGAGTAATGTACACATTGGGAAGATGACAAGTACGTGCACAGTAAGTCTGGGGCTGGTTTCTGCCTCATTTTCCACATCCCCAATAAGACTCACCACTGGCACTGCTATAGGGTTGAGATCTCAGCCGAGTGGCCAAGCCAAAACCTCCAGCACCCTCTCTGTCCAAGTAGTGCTTTGTGTCCCTGCCCAAGTAGCTGACACCCACACACAGTTTGAGATTTGACTTATACACAAACACAAACACACACACCTGGGAAAGGCTGGCACAGATTTACTAGCTATGCCTCCTTCTGCCCAGACTATAAGGTAGTAACAGCTGTCACCAGCCACTACTTATCAATTACTTTTAAGGCCCTTACCAAAGGGTGCCTCAATTTTACTGTGTAATGTTACTATTATCTAAATGGTAAGTGTGACCAAGACTTGAAGGCTATTTAGGAGTAGTCTGTACAATGTCAGCAAATACATATGCAAGTACTCTAAGAGTTTAAATATCTCTAAATAAACCAGCCACAATTAAAAGTTTTACATATATTTAATAATAAATGAAAAAGTGACTACAGAGTTCAGAATCACAGGAAATATTTTAAAACAACACTACAGGACAGTCTCAAATAAATACAGAAAACATCTAAACTAATCTTTATTATATTCCTATCTATATCTAAAATAAATCACTGTAATCTAGTTACTTACTATTAGCAAGGCAAGTGCTGATGAGAGGATGTTGTTAGATGCAAAGACATGCACAAAATGTACAGTCTCTGAGAGAGTTCCCAAATTAATATCAAAACATTACTGCTGCATCAGCTGGATGGCATAACTCTTTGTCACCTGCCTTCAGTTCCCAGGTTACTAGAAACTTAAAATTTAGCACATCTGTATCAGAGGTACATATCTCTCAGTAGTTTGCCTAGAACTGCAAATCATAAAACAGTCAAACACTTTTACATTTGAAACCTAGTAATTATTTCCGTTTCAAGACAATAGGAAAACCTCCAACTCTAGACATTGTGTTTGCTTTGAGCTGAAGCAGAGAGAACAGAATTGTACAATAATTTCCACTTATTTTCTTGAGGTTTTACAAGTTAACTCTGTATGTTCCAACTTCTACCATGAAAACTCACATTTGCACAGGTACATAGTCCGTATACATTTCTGTTATTTTCCAGTATGGTACAATGTGGTTACATTCTTGAAGCTTAGTACATAACATACAGTTCAACAAACACTTCTGCACCAGTAATTTAATATGCACATAACATATAGTTCTCTTACATTTGTAAGACAAGCATATAAATCATATTAATATTTTCAAGTGACATATAATTATTTACAAAATTCCAGCTAGTTGGGCTGGCAGCATTTCGGTTTGTCACAAATGGTATTATAATAAATAAAGTAATCCCATCCTCCTGGCAACAAACTGTGATGGTGGTAATCCCTACAGAGCATAAGAATCCTGTTTTTGTTATCTTCCTGCTGGACCATTTCAGTGCTGAACCCTGACTATAAAGTGTGTGTGTTTGTTTTAGCTACTAGATCGAGAATATTATTTATTTGATGCCTCCACTATAACGCCCAGTAAACCACATAAACATTTGTAGAGTAAAATAAAAATAAATAAATAATTTTTATTTTACGCTACACGTGTTTATGTGGTTTGGCCATTTATAGTGGAGCGCTCAAGATTCGTGTATTTTTCTGCCGAGTGGTTTTACTATTACTCAGATAGAAAGACAGACTTTCAGACGTAATGAGGCAGTCAAAGATCAAGGGATATAGGTGTGCACTACAGCAGATTAAGATGTCCTTGTTTGTATATCATGTTTTAATAACCATAACTAATCATTGGCATAATTTCCCATTTCTGCATGAAGCCCTAAAGGAATCGGGTCATTTTTTCAGGAAAAAAGGTCAATGTGTAAAGATTAAAGTAATTTGTTTAAGCTATAACCAGTAAGAGCATTTGGTGACTGATTATGTGAATTCATCAGGATGCATGAAACTAAGACAGATGAGGAGGTGTCTATATAGTCTATTTATGAAATCTGTGACTGGCACCTATGAAGATCAGCTGACCAAACTCAGAGATACTTTTATGAAGTATGTAATTAAAGATGGAACTGCATCTTGATCAAAAGGTGCAAACAATATACATGATTATATTGCATTGGTCATGTATGTTGCCCAGGTATTTCTAAACTTAGCAAAGAGGGATCCCATGCTAAGTTAAAACAATGGATTTTTTGTGGGAAGTGAACAGACCCAGAGTGTCATGGAAGAAAGTATCTCCTCTAAGAGAAGTTGGTGATATTGCTCAACCAGACTTTCCAAATTGTTATATCCATGTCAGGTTTCAGTTTAAGGGGCAATGTAAAACGAGTTGTTAGTGAATAGTCTGTGTCCTGATATCACTGTTGACCCATCTAAGTATTGGTTATTGTAGGCTCTCCATACTAAAGCTTCGCATTTCTTGGATTATTTGATCTGATGTCCTAAAGTATGGGAGCTGTAAGTATTGCACATGAGCAAACTAGAACAGGACTATCATCAAAAGGAATATCACATGGATTTGGAAAAGATAAGGCACAAAGTTAAGATATTTAAAAAAGATAGACTCTAGAGAACTTTTGGACTGCAACAAGATCAGAATAAAATTGGTCTGAATGAGACTGTTAGGTTCAGTTATATGGGATTATCCTCAGCTAAGAAGAAGCTAATGTCTCTCAGTATAAATCCTCCAGAATAAAAACTTACCTGGTGCACAGGATAATGGAGGCTAGAGGAGCATTCCAGTCATGTAAAACATGAATCAGCAGAGCCTATAACATACCAAATTAACTCAAGAAAGAAGTAGGTAAAGGAGAGGAATTTGGACCCATCAGCATGGTCTGAGACAACTAAAGATTATAATAAGCAACTTTATTTACTCCCCAATATGTTATTAAGACTAAATTGTACAGAATTTTGTTTACAAGCCTCTGCAACTTTATTTTGCTGTCTGATATTGGCTGCAATGTGTGTGACAGTGGAATAGAGGAATAAAGCCCTGACCACAGCTCAGGTGACATGAGTATAAGTAGTGACTTGGGCACTTAATAATGCAGGCAGGAAAGGTGGGTGTGTCTATCCCTAGTGAAGGAGCATGCTGGGCAGAGCTCTTGCTAAGTCCTAACAGACTGTTCACTATGCTAAACATGTGACAGAGCTAGGAGGTGGGCTGTTGTAAGAGCATGGGGTGAGTGCATTCTCAAACTACTCCTCACTGCCCACCTAAGTGAACAAAATAAGCTTAGAAAGGTGATAGGGCTATGAACTGTTGATCAGCCACCTATTATATGATGCTTGGTGCCATGACTAATGTTTCTTTATAGAATCCCTCGCTATTACAAATCTACACCAAAAGGTTCATGTCAGGGGATGCCTGGCAGGAGCAGTAGGAGATATGGGGACTTGCAGACATGGTGAAAGGGAGAACAACCAAAGGACTAAGCAGGGCTTGGGAAGATAACAGAATAATAAATTACTCTGAGGGTTGCTAAGAGTGAGGATAGAGATGATTACTGAATACAGAAGAAGGGCCAGGGTACTGAATAAGAGGATGTGAAGGGGAGAGAAATGTGCATGGAAAGAGCTGACAACAGAAGTAGGAGTGAAGCATTCAGTGGAAAGTTAGCAATAATTACTTGAAAAAGTAAAAGGGGCTTGTGAGTAACTAGCTCAAGTAATACAATGATTACAAAATTAGCTACCAGGCAGGTGAGTCTGATGTCTTCTGTGATGATGTGAAGTATTGCCAGCTGTGCCGAGAGAAGTAGGGCAGTGGATGTATAACATATGCCAGCACAGCTAGATGGAATTTTGTAAAGAATTATATATCATTTGTATATCAAACTGATTTGTAAAGCTGGTTTTGTTAAAAATGTACCAAATAGTGGGTCTGACTGTATTGTAACTGATTACATGTATATGTTTTAGCAGGGGATACTGGAAGAGAAGAGGTTTATCTCAGTACAGCTATCTTTGAAAAATAGTAAGAAATTAAATTAAGTTAGGTCATAAAGATTGTATCTTACAGTTCTGACCGGAGCCAATAATGAAATGTCTTTGCCAGAGAATGGTTTATTGGCTGCTGTAGGAAGAGTGGAAGTGTTTTATAGCTTCCAGATGCTATAACACATTTATTTATTTATTTATTTGTTTATTTATTTATTTATTTATTATTTGACATTTGCTAACCGGGTTGGTCCAAATGAGCCAGAAGCTCATTTTCCCATTTTCAGTGGAGACCCAAGGAGAAAAGCTCCAGAGATTATACAGAACAACACTATAATCACTATAGTTAACAATACTTACAAGATTTTATTTTTTAAGATACCAATGGTGATATTAGATGAAAGAAGAAGAATAAGAAACAGAGAAAAAGAGAGAAAAGTGTTAGTATAAGACATAATTAAGAGAAGAATATTAATGCAGAGCATGTTGATAATAAAGACAAAGATAGTTAAAGTAGATTTAAGTATATATATATATATTTACTTGGGTTATAATAGCCTAGCTCATGGAGTTAGATAAAAATAAATGGTGCAATTGAGAGTAGGAAAACAGAATATTCTTGTATAGTATATTGGTAATAGAAGAGTGTAAAGGATTAGGTGGGGTCATGACAGGGGCAAGTCCTTGTGTTAAGTAGGAATTGTTTTAGATATTTTTTAATGTGCTTGGGGTGGAAGATGGTTCTAATGGCCGAGGGTAGTTTATTCCAGGCTTCAGCTAAGTATAATTGTATAGTAGTTTACCAATGTTTTTCTTAGGTTTATAGATATTAGGAAGTTATTGTTTGGAAGTATGGAGAGAAAGGATGGGAGTGTAGTAGGATACAAGGGAGGAGAGAAAGGAGCAGGATGTAGGTTTGTAAAGAATGGAGTGCAAAATTCAAAATTGTGACAGTTGGAGTTGTTGAGGGAATTCTATACATTTGAGTGTGTTGATAGCAAGGCAGTGATGAGAGTTGTGTGGAGAATTAGTAGCAAATCTAGCTATTTTGTAATAAGCTTGTTCTAACTTAGACAAAAGTGTTGATTGGATGTTAGTAAAGATAGGGACTGCATACAGGAAGGAGGAAAGGAGGAGAACTGGAGCCAGGGAGAGTTTAGCATCAGAGGGAAGAAATCTATTTTTTCTGTAGAGTAGTAGTATGGATGTGGTGAGATAGAGGTCGAGGAAGGAATAGCAAATGTTTTTTTTTTGGATTTAAGATCAGCTGGTTGTCACACAGCCACATTTCAATGGACAGAAATGAGTCTTGTGTGTGAGTGTGGAAATAAGAAATATTGCTGGAGATAGAGATGATTGTAGAATTGCCAGCATACTGAACAATAGATGAATGTTTACAAGCAGTATGGAGGTCATTGGTAAAGATATTAAATAGAAGGGGACCAAGGATGGATTCTTGGGGGAACTCCTGATTTAAGGGGTAGGAAGGGGGAGCAGGAAGTGAGACATCTAACTAACTGTTGTCTATTAAAAAGGTAACTTGCAAACCAGCTAAGTCAGGGCCCAGAGAGATTGAGATTGGATAGTCTAGATAGAAGTAAAGAGTGTGAAACAGTATTAAAGGCAATGGAGAGGTTGAGGAAAAGGCAGGATACAAGTTGGTTGTTGTCTCTGACCTTGGCCACAGCATGAGTAAAAGATAAGAGTGCAGTGGAAATACTGTGGTGTGGCCTGACACCATGTTGTATAGGAGTTATTAGGTTTTCTTGGAAAAGAAAATGTAGTAGCTGAGTATGGATGCATTTTTTAGTATTTTTGAGAGAGGAGAAAGAATGGCTATGGGTCTATAGTTAGATGGGTCAGTAGAATTTCCACCTTTATGCAGTGGAATAGTGCAGAAAGATTTCCAGATGTCAGGAAATGAGGATTCTTGTATGGATCTACTGATTAGCAAAAATGTAGGACATGCTATGGATTCACAGCATCTCAGCAAAGCTCTATCTGTGTGTAGAGTAACACATATGTGCTAAATTCTGGTTCAGTTTCTAGCAATGGGAGTAGTAGGAGAACCAGAAATCAGCTGACCAGATATGTGTGATGTCATTATGTAATCCAGGACAAGAAATTATGTTTTAACAACAGATGAGAATGAAGTCTCATTGCACTCTGTTTTTGGAACCTAACAAAGAAGGAAGTCCACTCACCTACTTCATCTTGCCTTGCTCTAGTAAGTGACCAGGGAATAAGTAATTATTTAGATCAGTCAAGAAAATATAGTTTGATTAGTTAAGTACTGTTTTTTCTGTATCTGTTTGAATCTATTCATCTGTGTTATTTTAATATTTCCTGTGATTGAAACTCTGGTGTTTATTGTAAATAGCTATTTAGTATTTTCATGCTCTTTTATTATTTATTATTAAATATATTTAAACCTTTCATTATGGCTGGTCCTTTAGAGAATATTTTAACCTTTGAGAGTATTCATATCTATTTGGTAACTCTGTGGCCACTCCTAAGAGTCTTACTGCATTGGCCAAAACACTACCATTCGTATTAATATTAATTTCACTCAGTATAATTGGGTACCCTTGTAAGAGTAGCTGGCTTTGGAGTGTCTGGTGGCAGTAACTACCTTATAGTCCTGGCAGAAGGGGGCATAGCTAGTAAATCAGTGTCAGCCTTTCCCAGGTAGGTGTGTGTGTGTGTGTGTGTGTGTGTGTGTGTGTGTGTGTGTGTGTGTGTGTGTGTGTGTGTGTGTGTGTGTGTGTGAAAATCAAAATCAAATCCCAAAGAGTGTGTTTGTCAGCTGCTTGGAGCCAAGGCAAGACATAGAGCACTGGCTTCACAGACAGAGTGGTGGAGGCGTTGGCTTTGACACTTGGCTGATGACTCAACACTACAGCAGCGCCAGTAGGGAGGCTTACTGGGGACTTGGAGGGAGACAGAGAGAGAAAAATCTAGAATGCAGACTGTGTTCCCTGTGTGCTCTTAAGGGAAATTGTGCTTGATGCAGAGAGCTGCATCTGGAAACACTGTGTGTATCTATTTTTGCTCCAAGTGAGTGCCCCTCTCCAGTGTCAGTGGTGAAGACTGAAGCTCCTTGATTATTGTCCCAGAGAGGGGGGATGTCACATCTTCTTTGTGGGCAGGTTTACTCATATTCATAGCAAGTTCATTCCATTGTTTGGTTATGTATACACAAGTGGGGTATGCTTGTCTTTATATGGAGACTTTTAAAAATGAGGTGTCACTAAAGTGAAGAAACCTATATGAGGTCAATATGCCTAATGGTTAAGGTGTTTGCCTTACAAACACAAGGTGCAGGGTTTGTGTCTCACAAGGGATAACTGGCTAGGCTTACAATGGCTCGCAAGAGCAGTTAGCCTAGTACTAACCTATGAACCTATATGCTATTTAATACTGCAAAATCAATGGGCTTATGGTAAGAGTCAAGAATCACAAAAGAAAGGTGAAAATAAACCAATAATCCAAAAGCAAGGGAATGGAGGACCAAACCAAGATGCGATAAAAAATATCCAAAAGTTTGGCTGCAATAAAAGCTCCAAGCAGAAATGTTAGACCACACACTCCAATGAGAAACAAGGCATGAACGCTATTCCTAATGGATTACTGCTTGGAGCATTTGTGCAATAAACTTTTGGATATTTTTTATCGCATCTTGGTTTGGTCCTCCATTCCCTTGCTTTTGGATTATGGTAAGAGTCAAATAATTAGTTAATTCTACCCAGGTAAGCTTGCTTGAAGAATTACAGTTTTAACAGTTGGATGGTATATCAGCAACAAATCATGCAGCCTTGTTTTATTCTAGTTCATGTTATGAGTGATGGTTGTCAGAAGGCTAGTTAATACAGGGAGAAACACGTGAGAGATTGTGAAACAGGATAGTATGGGTCATTGTACCTCTTCAATAGCTAGTCATAAAGGCCAAGCCTCTGATTATTTATTTTTTTTTAAATTACAGACTTCATACAGAGGTTATAACTCATTTAATCATTCAAAAGGACCTCAGGTAGCTTTGCAGGTTTTACAACTTTGCTGAGTGACTGATCCACAAAGGCAATAAGCAAGCTAACAAAAAGTGGTGGTAAGTCAGTATATTTCCTTGCAGCTTGAGTTTTGTTTTTAGGATGTTTAAGAACAGTCATATGTCAGACATGAACTGAATTAAATTGATGCTGGAGCATCAACTGTACCCCTGGCATAGATGCAAAGCAAATCAGTGTTAAGTAATCAGCTTACTGTCTTAATATGAAAGTATTTCAAAGTTTCTGCAGGACCAGGTCATTAACAAAGATGGAAAACAGAAGTGCTACCAAAGAGCCCTGGCAGACACTCAGAAGGACATTCATATAGAGAAAGGTGCGACTGTCTCATCAGTCAGCCTGAGATCTGCTATCAGGATTTATGTTAAACAATTGGGAAGCATTTGCAGGTAAACAGTCTAGCATTTGCAGGTAAACAGTCAACTTAGGAGTGGACAGATGATGGCACTAAATGGTTTGGACAAGTCAAAAAGAAAAGAACTGACAACATTGCCAGGTTTAACCAATAAACAACCACAAAAGAGCACCAATACACTAATCCAAGACCTTTCATCTGACATAACTGCAACTAGAAAAACATTCGGCTATCATGTTAAAAATAGCCTAAAACAAAACTATATCTAATTTAAATAATTTCATATAATAAAATGCTAATTAACAAATAACCTAAAAAACTAAAGAAGCATATCAATCTAATGCCCACATTAGAAGTACCATTAAAATAAAAAACAATTATGTATTTTTTGAAGGTGAGTGTTCCATCAGATTTCTGGAGTGACCACGGGTGCTGCATGTGCCCCTTTATATGCAGATATTGTATTATCTGTATGCGAGTATCAATTTTTATTTATCTCTGACTACTATTCTTGTGTACATTCTTATCACAGATTTTTAGATGACATCCTGATTTTGTGGAAAGGAAATCTTAACTAGTCTGTCCCCGGGATTCATTTTGTGAACCTTTGCGCTGGTATTTCAGCACTAAGCAGCATGTCGGGCTGCTATAACGCCAAATATGGCTGCTTTAGCCGCATTCAGGTGCATGAATGAATTCCATCCGCAGGCACTACCGGGCGGCATGCCGATCAGCTCCCCGCCCCATGCGTAGGTATATGCAAAAAAACACACTGTGTGCGTGTATTGCA
>NW_025053047.1:0-11551 GCF_019279795.1 Protopterus annectens | reverse complement strand
TTACATACTGTATTCCTGGCTACCTGCCTCAGTTGGCGGGCGTCACACCTGCATCCCATGGGCCTCTGTATCCGTGGTTCGACAGTCCTTCCTCTCTGTCTCTTCAGGTCTGCATGGTGGTGGCGGACCTGCTCACCCAGTCCGAGAACCTGTATTTTAGTGAGGTCCTTAGAGCTAACGGTTCAAGCCTCCGCATGCTCAAATTCGCGGAACTGGCCCTGCAGGAAGTCTTGACTCGCGCGGTGGACGGAGCCAGGCGGCTATTTTCGACTCCTCTCATTCCGCGTTTACACCAGGCGTGTGCCTCTCCAGCACCAATATTTCTAACTGCGAAGATCTTGAGCTACAATCAGTTATAAGTATTCGCCCTACCGGGGCTTAAATATGCCTCATTTCCACTTTTTTGTGATTGGCGTTTTTGCCGAAAATTCTCGACTGACTGCAGACCCTGCTCAATGTGGTTCATCTACCATTGCCCAAAGTACTTATGGTAACAGGTAAACTGTTTCTCTAAGTTGTCATGGCTTAGTGGATTTGTGCTTTTGATTATGATGCATAGGGTCACTGGGTTCGAACATTGTTTTTCATTTTATTTTCATACTGTCAGACAGGCTGGGGGTGTGGCTACGTTTAATAACTTGCTCTACGTTGCTTTCCCACGTTGCCCTATAATTTGTTATTGCTGGTTGGCTTGTGGCGCATGTCCATATAAACTGTTGTGTGGTGGTTTAAAGGCAGCTATTTAGCTATGGGCCTCTATTGCACTGGTAAAGCTCTTAAACTTTAGGCACCTCTATTGCACGCTGGGTAGCGCTATTAAACTATGGGCACCTCTATTGCTCTAGGTAGCGCTATTCGACTACTTGGGCAACTCTGTGCGCTGGGTAGCACTTTAACCAACTGCAAGCAATTATATCAGGATCCTTTAAAATTTATTATTTTGTTCACTGTATTCACATTGGCCATTTCACTGCTTTTACTGATATTTTAATCATGTATCATCAGGTATTATTCCATGTACTGATTTAAAACATAAATAAGAAGGGGTGAAATGGTACTCAAACCGTGAATACCCTCTTCTGCCGACGGGTCTACCATTCGCTATTACTATTTGGTGGCAGTTGCAAAACATTCTTTCTTATACTTCATGGCGGAATTGCACTATACAACTAAACAATGGGCACACCGCTCACCTTCATAAATATGGGCAACTATTTAAAATTTAAAAAATTAAATTAATTTTTACTTTTTCATATACTATGATAAATTTTACAATGTCAAGGGGTGTGGTGTTCCGATTACTGAGATATTTAGCCCGGACTCGCTCTTGTGTACTTTCATTTTCGCTTTTCCCAAACCACAGGTGTACTGGCCATTTAGACTATTTCGACGATCGGACCTTGCTTTCCCCTAGCACCTACCAGTCACGGTAGCAAGACTTACGGTTGGTCAGGTGCCCTCATGAATGTTCGCCTTGTACTGGCGTCATGGATCAGCTTCAACCTCAGGTGGAACAGCCAAGTCTTGCGGAGGGTCGATGAATCCAGAGTTGCGTTGATCCTTGCACAAAGACATTGAATTACACTGTGAACATTGGAAGTGGCACTATGGACCTTAGAGTATTTGCACTGTGGTTAATATGGTGCATGTACTGCACAGAGAAGAGTTATTTACAGAACATGCTACTGCCCTGGGGTGGCCTATAGATTACAGTCATGATGAATATTGCACTAGTGGGTGGACTTCAGGTAACAGGTTAGTCTTTTAATTTGAGACAGATTTCACCACTGACCCAGCTGATTTTAAATTAGAAAAAAACGGTAGTGACAGAGACAAAAACTAAAAAGCGAGAATCATATGGAACAAGGATCGTTGTTGTAAATAAATGCCATATTAACAAGAAAGGGAAGAATAAGTATTGCGCGGACAGTTACAAAGGGTGACAGCATTCTTTATTCATGAACCAGATATTTACACGAATGCTAAGGACACCTACATTGATCAGTATATTGCAGCAACCATGGTAGTAGTAATAAACCACTTTGCAACTGAGCATTTGAAACCCAAATTATTGTCAGGGATAAAATCAGGGGTGATTCTTTGTCACCACTGGTATTTGTCACCCTGCTGCCAAAGCTATTTACACTGGAATTAGGCTGTAGTTACAATTTGGCCTCGAAACCAACCTTGTTTCTTAAGGCTCTGTCTACTTTTTGTGGATAACTAAATGTTATAGATACGTAGATGAGAGGTTGACACAACTGCTGTCTCATGTATAGAAAGAATATCTTTTGATTATGTGATAAGTGTTGCAAAACAACATTTAAGGCTGAGAGGCTTCTGGCACAAAGAAAATATTTATCTGGGACAGGAATGCTGATATCCAGACTGAGCAGGAAGTGCTATAAATATTTTGCGGGAATGAGATGAAGGCTCTAGCAATGAAAATATGAACAAGTAAATAAACTCAGTGAAACTTAGCTAAGAGACTAAAACTAATATTATTGTCTTGACTTCAAGAATAGGTCAGCCTGTAAAATCATTTTGCTGTTCTGGTTTTAACTTACAGTTTTGAGATGATTGACTGGCACTGAAACAGCTGAACAAAAAAACAAGAAAAATGTTTCAAGCTTACCAAGATTATATATTTCCTACTCTGATGATGTAGACTTCTGACAGATTATATATAGAACTATGAAATTGTGGGACGAAAACATACTTATCACATCCTCACCGATTCTAAACATAATGGTTTTAAACTTATGAGGAAAAGAACTCTAGGATAATGTAATAACACTAAGTTACAGAAGCATTCGGGGTGTGGTGGCAATGAAATCTAGCAAACCATTAGTAAACAAATAAGACCTTCCCTTCATTATGCTAAAGAACAAAAAGGCTCTCAGGAAAAATCAGAACAAAAATGTAGAGATCATAAATATAGGGACAAGCCACAGAGATCTAGACAACCTCATGCAGAACAAAATTTCATGCAAAGAATGGTTAAGGAAGTGCATTGAAACCAAAGAAAAGGCTAATAATTCAGCTTCAGAACAGTGGTTCCCATATATTGGTTTTACAAAATCATTTAAGAGTAAGAAATTGTTGGAGGTGTTTTTTTTTTTTTTGTTTTGAGGACTTTCAATAAAACAAATGCTAAGATGTGACATACAGCTCAAATTGATGGCAGAAGCAAGTGTATAAAAGTGCAACCTGCCAAACGATTGTGGATATATAACACAAAAACTGGAACCAGACATTTAACAAAAAGATTATTACTCTCCCAAATGTGGAATAACAGCGTTTTAATACAATGATGCTTTCTGTAATGTCTTTAAATGTAAATGGCATCGCTGATAAATATGAAAAAGCAGTGAACTATAATGTAGATGCAAACGGCTATGTTCCGGGGCCACACTTTAGAAGGAGCAGACATGTTATTTTATATGAAGTTTTATAATGGTTATTCAACAGAATACATGGGACGAAAGAAAAAAGGAGCGATTACATTAAATTACTGAAGGGCTCAGCAAATGAAGGAGGATAAAAAGATATGTGCTTGGTTGTAGTGCTATAAGAGACTATGACGAGGGAGGAAGATTATACAGCCTTATTTGTTCCATCTAAAACTGCCTATTGGAGCATATTAAAATTCTGGCAACAGCGAAATAATCAGTTTTTATAAGAACATATTATATTGGGGACTATAATTTGCGATTTGCAACACGATGAAGATGTCTAAGGTCAGAGAGGAAACCCATAACAAATGAGGGTAGCTTTTGAAGAATTTATGAAAGCCAACACATCATGGAAGGTGTGAATTCAGTAATAGGAGTTCAGAGTGAATTTACATATTATTCCCTAAGGTATAAAACCTGGGCTAGGCTAGACAGAATTTACATTTCATATAAAAATGTGCATTTAATTAAGGTCTTGATACTCACCCAATATCTATCTCAGACCATGATCCAATAATAGCTAAACTTCTCCTGCTGAATACAGGTAATGAAATAAAATAATGGGGGCATTGGCCTTTCCACCTATGATTGAAAGGAGAGAATTTAAGGAATGGGTAGTGGAGATTATTTAGGAGCTGTTAGAAAGGACAGGAATTTCTTCTGAAAATACAGCTAGGGAGTGGGATAAAATTTTTAAAACCAGTGGAAATAAAAGAAAGGGAGCTATGGTTAAGAAGTAACAATAATTACTTAGAGGGGCTTACAAATGTTAAAGTATTTCAGAATAGGGGGAATCTCACAGAACAAGAACAGGATCAACTGCAGAAAATAAGGAATTACCTCAATAATACGCACAATTTTAGAAAGATTGCTGTTAAGCAACTGTTTTTTGATAATAACATTAAAGCACAAAAACTTTTTAGCAGAACAACTTAGGCAACATAAAGAAGAAAGGGTTGTCACCAAACTTAGGGAACCTTAAACAAGGAAGGTAACAAGAGATCCTGTAAAGGTAGTAGAAATATTTTGGAAATTCTATGAGAGTCTCTATAAAGCAGAGAAATATGAAAATCAAGAAAAGATACAAATGGAAATGTTTATGGAAAAAATATGCCAAGGTTAGAGGAGGCTCAATTACTAACAGAATAGGATGAGATACGATAAAAATTGTGATGTATAGCCAATAACCACTCTACAGGAAAGTCCCCAGGAATAGATGGTATTCCTGTGGAAGTTAGGAGGGAAAAAAATAACTAAAGATCTGGAATGTTTTATTTAACATTATTTTAACAGGAGGAGAAGTTCCAACATCCTGGAAGAAAGCAGTGATAGCTGTAATACCTAAAGAGGATAAAGAGCCATCAGATCCAGCTTCATACAGGGCCATTTCACTACTAAACCATGATTATAAAGTGTCCATGTCTATAACTGCTAAAAGAATTAAAAGAATGGCAAAAGTAATGCCAAAACTGATAGATATTGATCAATGTGCTATTGCAGAGGGGAGGCAAACAACTGACAACATTAACAGAACACTGATGATCCAGACGGAAGCAGAATGTACGAAAATACCACTGTTGTTGGTGGGTCTTAATGCAGAAAAAACATTTGACAGAGTAAGCTGGGACTTTGAGCAGGGCAATGGAAGCATTTGCATTTACCGAAAAAATTATAAGGTTGATTAGGAGGATATATTTGGGATGAGAGGAGAATATTAAAATGGGTGGGGTCCTCTCTGATCTGCTTGAGCAGAGGAACAAATCAGGGGTGTACTCTTTCACCTTTATTATTTGCATTATATTTAGAACCACTGGCAAAGAAAATAAGGGACTCAGGAAATTCAAGGATATAGTTAGTATAGAAAAGCTGGCTTTATTTGCACACAATATTATTTTATACCTGACAAAACCAGAAAGAAACATTACAGTGTTGTGGAACATTTTCAGACAGTTTCATATCTTTTCGGGATATTAACTTAAGTAAGCTAAAACAAAGGCAATAGCGGTAAATTATGTACCCACACATGAATTGGTTCAGGAATATCTATATTTATGGAGACATGATGATACAATATAGTATTTAGGAATATGGATTAAAAATTATTCTAGTGTGGCAGCAAAGGATATGTGGGAAGAAACTAAACAAAAGATAATACAAAAACTGAGAAAATGGAAGCTTTGTTATATGGATATGGGTAGTAAGACACAAACAGTTAAAATGTTTTAGTCCCTTTAGTCTTATATACAGGTCAGGCATATTTTTATCAACCAGAGGAGAAGTTGTGAATAGCAATTAATAAAGGGCTGAAGGACTTTATCTGGGAGGCGAAGACGGCAAGAGTCAAGTGGGATAAATTGACACTTCTAGTAGAACAGGGTGGACTGGGATTACCCAATCTGAAGGGGTATTTTGGAGCTACACAGTCAAGAATCCTAAACATAGCACAAGCAGAAAACTACAATTCAATGTGGAAAGGGATGATGATGAAATAGGGGGGAAGCTCAAGAAACAAGGGGAGACTGTAATTTTGGATGCAGGCCTTTAAGGAGACTAACAATAATCATAGAGAATATTATATCCATAAAGTAGCAGAAAGTATTCTACGAACTAAGCCAACACAGGATTGGAGAAAGGAGATTCTGCCAATAGGGATGACAGCAATTAGTGATATAGACAACAGGCAAGAAGGGGCTGGAATTTATTGGAGAAGACTGGCAAAGGAACCAAGGCATTGGGAGCAAATAACTAGAGAGGGAAAGATAACAGAATGGGAAGATGCCAAGAATTTATTTGGACTGCAGGTTAGAGATTGTCTTCCCTGTCAGGGACTGATATCAGAGTATAGGCAAAGAGAAAGACATAGGGGGTCCTAAATGAAAAACAAACACAGTGGTAGAATCTAGAACATAAGCTGCCATTAAAAAGGAATAATTAGTAGAGCATATAAAATATTGCATGACAACTATAAGAATCAGAGGAAGCTAGAAAGGATTGGGAAGACAGACTGGATAAGCAATTCACAAAGGAACAATGGGAGGATATATGTATGCCTCCCAAATATGCAACAAAATCTAGAAGACTTAGGATTTTTGCCTAGAAATGTTTACATAGATATTTGTATACCCCAAGTAGACTCCAGAGAACTTTTCTTCAGGCAGACAACAAATGTTGGAGGTGTAACGGGGAAGAAAGAGGTAATCGGGAACATATTTTCCGGGAGTGTGGTGAATTGGCAGACTTTAAGGATTTCTTGCAGGATGCACTGTTGGGAGATGCTGGGTGGGCAGATTGGTCTGACGAGGGAGATGACTTTTCTGAGCTATGATACAGAATCGGAATTGCCTACATGTGGTTAGGCCTTGCTGTGTCTAATAATAACGGATGCCAAAAAGGCAATTACTAGAAAATGGAAATCAAAATCTAAAACAACTATATTAGAGTTACTGAACATAGTAACAGATATAAAACAACTGGAACTGAGATCTTTAGAAAAGGGTAGGAGCAAACTGCATAGGAAAAAAATAGGAATTGTGTGAACAATACAGGAAGGGAGGAATGAGGTTTAAAAGGTGTCAGGACTTAAATGAGCCATGTAATGCTTGATTGAAAAATAAACTGGTAGATTATAAGGTATGTATAATGTTTGTAACTGGGAGTGTGTCAGTATGGTTTGTTATGTAAAGTGATTGCAATTAGGATTGTGTCAGTGTGGTTTGCTTTCATTTATTTAAATGTTTGATTACCTATGTAGTAAGTGATGGTTTAATAAAGATGTTTCTTGTTTAAGAAAAAAAAAAAGCAGGAACTGAATAATTTCTGAAATGTTGCTTAGGTTATACGAGATACAGCAAAATATGTGATATATAGCAATACATGTGAAGTATAAGGTTTATGTTAATTATAGTTTCATTACTTTTATATGAATGTAAATTTGCCTATGTCACAAGTGATAATTCAATATAGGTACGTGGAAAAAAATTAATTTAAAAGGTGAGAGAAATAGGCAAATTCAGGTTCTGAAAAAACTGAAAACAGTCACATATCTTTGTTGCTGGGATGTGATGCACTCATAGCAGAGGGTCTATATACTTAACAGCACAATAATGTGGCAAGACTGTTGCACAGGAGATAATGCAAACATTGCAATATACAAGTAGTTGAGAAGCATTGGAATCATGAACACAAAGCATTATAAAGAATGATGAAGTGTACTGTGGATATAAAAAGTTTACACACCCCTGTTAAAATGCCAGGTTTTTGTGATATAAAAAAATGAGACCACACTAAATCATTTCAAAACTTTTCCCACCTTTAATGTGACCTATAATCTGTACAATTCAATTAAAAAATCAGACAAATCTGTTAGGGGAAAAATATAAAAATACACTGGTACAATACACTGGTTGCGTAATTGCGTAAGTGCACACACCCTTAAACTAATACTTTGTTGAATCACCTTTTGATTTAATTACAGCATTCAGTCTTCTTGAGTATGAGTCTATCAGCATGGCACATCTTGACTTGGCAATATTTGCCCACTCTTCCTTGCAAAAGCGCTCCAAATCTGTCAGATTGAGAGGGTATCTCTTGTGCACAGCCCTCTTCAGGTCACCCCACAGATTTTCTATTGGATTTAAGTCTGGGCTCTGGCTGGGCCATTCCAAAACTTTAATTTTCTTCTGGTGAAGACATACTTTCGTTGATTTGGATGTATGCTTGGGGTCATTGTTGTGTTGAAAGATGAAATTCCTCTTCGTCTTCAGCTTTCTAGAAGACGCCTGACGGTTTTAGGCCATAAGTAACTGGTATTTGGAACTGTTCATAATTCCCTCTACCTTGACTAAAGCCCCAGTTCCAGCTGAAGAAAAGTAACGCCAAAGCATGATACTGCCACCACCATGCTTCACCGTGGGGATGGTGTTCTTTTGGTGATGCAAAGTGTTGTTTTTGCGCCAAACCTTTTGGAATTCTGGCCAAAAATTCAACCTTGGTCTCATCAGACCATAACACATTTTCCCACATGCTTTTGGGAGACCTGATGTATTGTTTTGCAAATTTTAGCAGGGCCTGGATGTTATTCTGTGTAACTAAGGCTTCCGTCTTGCAACCCTACCCCATAGTCCAGAAATATGGAGAATACAGGAGATTGTTGTCATATGTAGTACACAACCAGTACTTACCAGAAATTCCTTTAGCTCCTTCAGTGTTGCTGTAGGTCTCTTGGCAGCCTCCCTGATCAGTTTTCGTCTTGTCTTTTCATCAGTTTTGGAGGGACGTCCAAGTTCTTTGCAATGTCATTGTTGTCCCATATTTTCTCCACTTTTTGATGACTGTCTTCACTGTGTTCCATGGCATATCCAATGCTGTGGAATTTTTTTTGCACCCTTCTCCTGACTGATATCTTTCAACAATGAGATCCCTTTGATGTTTTGTAAGCTCTCTGCGAACCATGGCTTTTGCTGCAGCGGGCAAATGAGTAAATGTCAGGAAAATCCTACTAGGACAGCTGAACTTTACTTGGGGTTAATCAGAGTCTCTTTAATTGATGGCAGGTGTGTACCCAAGAAGACTGAATGCTGTAATTAAATCAAAAGGTGCTTCAACACAGTATTAGTTTAAGGGTGTGCACACTTATGCAACCAGCATATTCTACTTTTTTTTTCCCCTAACAAATTTGTTTTTCAATTGAATTGTACAGGTTATAGGTCACATTACAGGTGGGAAAAATTTTGAAATGATTTATTGTGATCTCATTTTTATATCACAAAAACCTGGCATTTTAACAGGGGTATGTAAACTTTTTATATCCACTGTATATCACATGGGCTCATCCATTACAACAGGTCAAAAATAGATGTGAGAAAAACAGATATAGTAGTCCAGGAAAAAAGACAAATGTAGCATTGATCACTGAAATTGCTGCACTCAATGATTACAGTCACTTAAGTATAGAGAGGCACAAAGTCATAAAATATCAGGATTTGCAGGCAGAAATTAGAGCAATGTTGAAGAAAGATACTCAATTTCTATAGTAGAAGTAATGGGTCTAATAAAAAGAATTTACAGTGGTACTTACATATGTTACCAATACATGTAGCCTTGCATAAATTACAGAAGGAGGCAATTTTGGGCAGATTGTGGGTGCTATGAAGAGCACTCTTGGCATAACATCAAAGACTAACTTAGGAATGGGGTCCATTCCCATTATGGTGTTAGAAACCCAAGAAACTTGGAGAAAAATTAAACCAAATAAAACAATGATGCTTCAGGTTTCTCATCTACAAAACTTTATGGCCATCAGTATTGAGAAGGAAGGTCTTCAGCAATCACTGTACGCATGTTTGCAACAATGCTTCTGATAAAACAACTGCAACAGGCTGTCACCTACAAATGCATTTCAAGTTGTATGTTCTAAACATCTACATTAGGCATCACAATGACATCAGGTTCCTGGACAAACTAACTATTATGAAGTGTTTGCACTTGCCATTTATTGAGAAGCACTAAAAACAAAAACAGCACATGAGGTACTGAAAAATATCTTGATGCACACTTAAAATCAGGGATACAGTTTCTGAGTAAATCAGTATTAGAACCTTGTCCCAGTAATAGCTGACAGTATAAAGACCAGAAATGAGCTCAACACTTTGAAATATTCCTGGAAGAACCTCCAACATATTGAAAGAAAACATAGCTGTGTAAAACAAGAGGCAAGTTCACATTCCTCACCTGAAAAAGACTTTAAAGCTAGCATTAAAAGGATACGCTGCACAGTCTGTCAACCACCTGAAAGAGCACTGCTTGTGACTTAGACACAGCGGACTCACTAGATATAAACTGAACCTTTTTATGAGAGAGTTCTGACTGGTAAATACTCATAATGCGCCTCACGTCTAGGCCTGTCCAGCAGCAGCAGCAGGCCATAGCACCTCCATCTGCGCTCAAGCCTTCATCCCCACCTCCATAAAAATATAAACCTCTTTGTCAAGCCATAGCCCATTTGCATTTCTGACTGCGGCAGGTACCACATCAGCAGTTCTCAGATGGTACTGGGCTGCACTAAAGCATTTGCAACACTTCTCTCCACTGATCAACAGCCTTTTTTTACCATGCCAAGATAACAAGACAAAATACAGCAAAGGTAAACATTTCACTTGTACACTGGAATTTTTACACTCCTGAGTTTCTGTGCTGTAAGATGAAATTCTAAGGATGCCCTTTTTTCATTGCATCCTCCGGTATATACTTGAGGGACTAACAGTGTATGCTCCCTTGGAAAAGCAGTCAATATGCTGCAAATGTATGCTTTTCAAGTGTTATATAAAACAGGTTTTATGCAAGATATCTACAAGGAAGGCAGCCTTATACAACTTAGCATCAGACACAATTGTAAACTAACTAGACAGAAATGTGCACACCGCAGAGCAGAAGTTGAGAACGGAAGAAGATGTCTATGTCATAGTGTCAGTCAATACACTTCCTGCAACACTAACACTGTAATTATCCAAGCACAAAACAAGTGGTGGTCAGCAAAACGGGATCCTTGGAAAAAATATATACACACAGTTTCCACAGGACCATCCAAAGGATCACTCAATGGCTAATGGAATATCTTGCAGGTTTATTGGTGGCCACTGCTTCGTGATGTGAATACACCCACTTCATCAGACCTATAACTGACTTCAGCTTGGGTTGTGCTTATATACTCAAGGTAATTTAAAAACAACCAATCATATTCAACATCATCCCCTTTCTTAAAGATACATCAAAAAAGCTGAAACAATCAAAAAATATGTAAAACCATACAAAGCAAACTTTCCTCCTTTAAAAGTTTTTGTGACATTTACATTATCAAAACTTAATAATACTAAAGGTTGTATTATTTACTGCTAGCTTGGCAGACTATGTGTACATAAAGCATCAATTAAATACATTGAAATAGCTTCCAATAGTTGCTTCCTAGCTAGTGGTCTTGATTTTAACGAGGGGTTTGAGGGGTGCCCTATCATTTCAAGCCCTCCCTTTGTCCATATGTAACCTTACTATCATCTACTCTCTGAGTGTTTCAGTTGGAGTTCACTATATCCCCTCCTCAT
>NW_025053046.1:0-10779 GCF_019279795.1 Protopterus annectens | reverse complement strand
AGAATCTGTGCTATGTATCAATTTCTGCAAGGCTATGTTAATGCTATCAAACAATCTAGCACGTAGCTAACACACAGCCTGACTAATGTCCATGTTGGAACTAGGTATAAAATTCATACCTTTATTTAGCAAATGTACCTCTTCTGGTCTCAAGACATGCTTAGAGATATTCCAAACTAAGCATCCTGGTTCCAGAGCTTTTTCAATGTTCGTTGACTCTGCTGATTGGGCGGTTCTTTCCTCTTTGCTCCCCTTATTACATCCGAATCGATGGACCTCTTTCTGCCTGTTCGTGATAGTGCAAATGTGAGCCTGTAGAAAATTCTTGTACTTCAAATGCCTTCTTTCGAAAGTTGAATTTTCCGCCTCACCACACTCGACATACTAGCCAAATTGTTGCTTGTATCTTTACTGGGAATATTGTTCGTTTGTTGAGACTCATTGAACACTTCAGTTGGTGTAGTATATACAGAACAGACGGAGTCAGGGGAAGTGGCGCTTACTAACGAATTTACACCTTGCTGTTCTGTCTCTTCAGACCCGGAACTCTCCTCATCTTTCCACTGCCATGCTACATCCCCAAAAACAAGCTCCGACCGGTTGCCATTCCATACTGTACTCCCTCTGCTTGTAGAATTCACAGATGCAGTTGTTGCTGCTTCACTCACATTAACCAAATTATTATGCCTAGGCCATACAAAAACGTTTTGCTTAGCAAAATCATCAATATCTCTGTTCAATTTTCTCCTTTTGTGGTCAAGGAGATTTCGCTCAAAGCGTAACACTCTATCTATGAGATCATGCATAAATAACTCAGTCGAATCAATGCCATACATCACTGTTAGCTTAGCTTGTAATTCAATGATCCGGTCCCTTAATTCATGTTCAATGGGCTGAAAGAATTCTATTAACAATATATATGTGTGTGTGTGTGTGTATTATATATATATATATATATATATATATATATATATATATATATATATATATATATATATGCCTAACTGCATTGCTACTAAGATAACAAAGGTTTTACCTGCAATCCATAATTAAACACTAAACTCCTTACCTGCCCACTGGCTACCTACTATCAGGCCCTATCAACTCCTGATTGCTTAGATGTGGGAAAGTGGCATTAAAACAAATCCACACTTAAAGGATTGTAACCTTCCCCTGTCTAGAAACTTGTACAAAAGGAGAATATTCATGTGCACCTCAAGAAAACCAATAACCAAACACCACAACGGCACCTGAGGAACCAGTCCAAAAAATAAATGCTCCAGGGTAGAATCATGATGTTTATTTACAACAGTACACAATTATTAATGCTCAACAGTCTTACCACATTTTCATCCACAATTACAGGACTTCTTCAGATAACAATTAAAATACCACCAAGTTCCTTTATATACCCTCCAATAACTAAATAAACATACGTTGATTGCTATGCAATGCCAACACCTAATTACAATCTTAAAAACAAATGAGCATATGCTATTAAAGAGTGTGCATACCTTCCATTTATATCATTAAAATTTCTTAAAATTGTTTTAATGTTTTACTTTGTATTCAACATAAAAAAATAATAAAACAACCTATATTTTTATAACAGTCCTAAAAAAATGTTCTCAAATATAATAAATTGAAAATAACGAATCGACTATTGGAGTAAATTTAAATTGTACCGATATTATCATCCAGTGGTTAGAATATAAAATGAATTAAATAAAACATCTCAATCTAATAGTAATAAAAATACATTAAACTTTAAAAATTTTAATAATTACATAAAACTATATTGCTTTCAAACCCTTCTTCGTAAACTATTAAAGCTTAGCTGCATTTAATTTCAGTAGTGGGGCAAGGGAAATATTTTCATTCAACCCTGGGAATCTATTAGCCTCCAGCACCAATTGCCAGACTTCCCTAAATTCTATATTTGTTTCCAAGACCCACCTATAGAGTCATAATCAACCTTCTCTAAAACAAACAAACAAAAAAAAAAAAAAAACAATTTACTGAGGGGCAAGTTAAAACATGTTTGCACAGGGCATTTTTAACATCCTTATTCTGGATTTTCCCTGTCTAGATCTGAAAACCCCTCCCCTTGTCTACATTATTTCCTTCTGAACAGTTCTCACTCCACCAGACTTAACCCTTTCCTAATCAGCTTACCATACCCTTCCCTTCCTTAAGGTGCTGTTGTCAACAATTCCTCTGTGTCTCCCCATTCCTATCCCCTCATCCTCTACACTGCCTACGCAATATGTCTCTGGATAAATATGCCTGCATGCAAACTATATTTATTACTCTAATTCACTTAGAAAGCTAAAAAGAAAAAAAGGTTTTGCTTCAACATGCATTTTCTGAAAATAAATAGCAAAGAATTCTAATGTCTGACATTAACTATAATCCTCAGGGATTTACCAGTAAATCAATAATGTTATGAAGGACAGTACATAAACAAGAAGCAAAATTACAGATAGGGGACATCTGAGAGCTATATGAGAGGGGCTGTCATTTAGGCATCCAGAAGGCTTTTTTTTCCCCTTGGTCTGGCTCTACTTCCCCAGTAACATGTCATGTAGCATGCCTAGAGATAAGCACGGAATTTGCATTAGTAAAGGCATGCTGCTTCCTGCTGCAAGTGACTTACACCCTGAGGATAGTTCCAATTCCATGATTTCATGGCTCTGTCCTATGGGGTTTCTTTTCTCCATTAGCATCTCAGCCATGGGATTTAGCATCCCTGTGGAGTGGTGATCTGGTGAAATCATGTCACGTCCCTCCAACTCCACATCAGCTCCCGTCAAATACCTGAGCCACCCATCAAACTAGAGACACGTTGGGGATATTCAGAGCTTTATTCCTTGTTGCCAATGGAGGTGGTGCTCCAGCTAGTGGAAACTTATTTTTTAAGATCTGCTCTTATAGAAAGTACTTTATACAGCTGTACTTTCTTTCTCATCACCATATAAAAAAGTATGAAAAATATTGCTACTCCCAGAGTTAAAGGACCTCTTAAGATCAAAAGCTGACAAATTTATTGTTAGTGAAAATACACTCCAGCCAAATCAGCATTATACTTCAACACAGAACTGCCAAGATGTATGTACCTGTTTAAAACCACCACAAGGACAACAGGCATCTGAAAGACATGAACATATATGTGCTTATTCACACACACACACACACACACACACACACACACACACACACACACACACACACACACGTGCATGGTAGAAAACATGTACAGCACTGACTCTGTGACATCATCTTTCTGATTTGGAATATGCTAATGTTAAATGAAAGCAACATTAAACACAATTTACTGTTTGAAGGAGTAGAATCATAGGACAAAGCAGATACATAAAACATTTTTTACAACACCCAAACAATCCAAAACGGCAAACTATATAACAAGACAACAAGAATGGGAAGACTTTGGAGCAGAGTTCAGATGAAGTCCAGCAAACCAAAGGAAAAAGTGCTTAACATTTCTTTAATAAAGTCTATGTTTGTGCGGCACCTGGCTCAAAAGTCTTCCCATTCCTTGTTGTCTTGTTATAAAGATTTTCTACAACATATTATTAGCTAGAATGAAATCTGATATGTACTATTTCAAAAAGTATGATAGCAATAAAATATTTTGCTATACTTTTCACTGCAGTTCATTTGCAGTAATGATTTATGAGATTTTAATTTATTTACTTACTCATATTTTTAAAATGCTATGGCCTACTTGATCAGGATAACAGGTGGCCAGTAGGCTAACAAGTTAACAGCCCATTTTCTTAGCTATGTTTTATAGGTAATATCTCTGATAGAAAATTTAAAAAAATGGGACTTCTAGACTTCCTACACTCATTGAGTAACCTCTACTAAAGACTTTGGAAGTCTACAATGCATTACTTAATTTAAATTTTCAAATTTTCTGGCAAAATTTAAGCCAAAAGGGCTTTGATTTCTCATCAGAATGAGTTATTCAGAGAACACTTCACAGGACCATATAATGAAGAAGGAACAACAAACGTTATCTACTTTGCAGAATCTGTCTTTGAAGTTTGACAAAATGGACAATAAACTCGACTTTTAAATAAAAATGCACAAAACAAATGGAACAGTTACAAGAATTAATAACACAACTTAAGACTCAGATTGCTGGCATAGAAGTGACATAAAATGCCATTGAAGCCAGATTCATGGAACAAGAACATCAGCTTGATTTTCTTTCAAAACAAAATACTTTTTTATTAAACAAAACAGATGACCTAGATATTAGGTCACGAAGAAAGAATCTGTGCATTTATGGGCTACCAGAAAAGACTGAAGGAGACAATATGGTAAATTTTCTCTCATCCTGGCATTCAAATGTTCTGAATTTACCCAAGTCTCTTTCTTATGGAAATGAAAGATCCCATAGTTCACTGACAATGCCTTGATCTTCTAGTAAAGCAAATAAGAGTCCAAGTTCAAGAATAGTAAAATGTACATCTTCTCAGGACAAAGAACTGGTGCTGAAAACTGATTGGTCAAACTCTCCTTTCAAATCTAAGGACAATATAATAAGATTTGACAATGACTACTCATCAGAGGTAATCTCTAAAAGAAAGGATGTTTACCTTTAATAAAGAAATTGAAGAGGAGACAATTCAAGGTTCATTTACTGTTCCCTGTAAGCCTTAAAATATTTTTGCTTCTGGATGGTGCTAAAACATTAAATAATTTAGATGCATCTGTGTTGCTCTAAACATCTAACAAAACTTTAAATCAAACAGAAGAAATGGGCTGGACTGTTGCTTTCCTTAAAACATCAAACAGAGAGGAATGAATGGAAAAAGACAGATAAGAAGAAGACACTAAATGACAAGTAACTTTTAAATAATTGTTTTACATATTTTCTCTTTTTTATAGCACACCCAAATTATTCAAAGGGAACCACACTTGAATTAAAAGGCAAATCTATAAAGTTTCCTAACATGTACAACAAAACTAAATGCTTTTTAACTAAGACTACAATCCCAAAAGGGAAAACGGTAAAAACATTTTAGTCTTAGTCATTTTCAATGTTACTACTTGACTTATAGATAATACTTGAACTAGTGATATGCAGATAACTAATATGTCTCAAAGAAAAGCAAATAATAGTACAATAAATAAAACAAAGCAATGATTTATCTGCTTATACCTCTTGATAGTTTATGTTATTGTTATAGTTTTAAATAAGCTTTTTAAAATAACAAAGAAAAGAAACAAAGAAAATGACAACTTCTGAGCAGCAAATCACACTGTATGTTCTTTAGTGTAGTGTAGACATAAGACAATTATAACTTAAAGAAAGCAGTTAAATGAACATATAAACTGTTTATTTGAACATACAGAATCAATATAGATTTCTTAAGAGGTGTTTCAGAAGTTTCTCTATGACTCTTTCATAGCTTAAACTACTTTAATGGTTGGTGTACATATAAAATTTGATAAGGAGTGTTTTTTTTTTCCTTAATAAGTTAAGATCTAATACAGTTAAAATAAAACTCATTCCTGGTAAATGTACACCTATTTTAAATGTACAGAGACTTGTTTGGACTTCACAAACAGCCACTTAGGAGGAAAAGCTCTTAAACAATCCACGAGCATGGAACATACTTAGAAGTTTTCACATTGCTTATTTACTTCTTCCTCGGCTTCCTGCCAAGGTCGAGAGCTGAAAAGCTCATTTTTCTTATTCTTAGGATGGATTTTTCCAATAGAAGCTGAAAACTGCTTTACGACCATGCATGTGCTTAAAAATGACAGTAAATGGCTCAGGCAGTATGTAAGCACTCATGTTAAAGGTCAAAACTGAGCTGCTTACATTTTTCAGCTTCTTAAAAGGATATTTACCTAAAAACATGCAAAACAACACTAACTGAATCACAGTAAAAGTGATGAAAGATGTATTAACTAATAATTTAGTCTTCTTCTTTTGGCTTTTCCAGGTTAGAGGTTGAAACAGCAGATCACCCTGTCCGCTCATGATTGGCAGTGGAGTTTTACAGTGTCGAGTTGCCAGCCTGGCACCCAACCTTCAACAGAAGGCACACACACGCACACACACGCACACACACACACACACACACACACACACACATAGGGCCAATTTAGAGTGTACAATCCACCTACTGCATGTCTTTGGGATGTGGGCGGAAACTGGAGCACCCGGAGAAAACCCACGCGACCACAGGGAGGACATGCTGACTCCACACAGAAAGCACCCCAGCTGAGAATCGAACTGGAGAACCTCTTGCTGTGAGGCGACAATGCTAACCACTGCACCACCATGGCCGCCCATTAACTAATAATTTAGTAAAGTTATAAAAGAGATAACAGTATGTTTGGTTTTAATTCAAATAGAAAATTGCTGTAAATTGATGACATATAATAAAGAGAATGATGTGAAGCAGATAGTGCTACTTCACATTATACAACAACCCGCCATTAATATTCCAAAACATGCACGCTGATTGGTCAGCATGCATGTTGTAAATCAGACTTATACTAATGGTCGTCCGGACTTTTTCCATTAGTGTAAATCTTTCTTTACAGCAATGGAGAACGCAAGATCTCCTTTGCTTTTTAGACACTGTCTTGCTATGTTAAAGGAGTTTAACATGGTGAGACAGCTTTAAAAAAAGTAAAGGAGATCTTCCTTTCTCTGTTGCTTTTTTTAAAGCTGTCTCGCTATGTTAAACTCCTTTAACATAGTGAGACACTTTGTAAAAAGCAATGGAGATCTTGCTTTCTCCGTTGCTTCCACCCACAGCTCTGATGTACTGCGTAAGCATACGCAAGCGCAGTACATCAGAACTGCTGCAGAATACCAGACAGCTGTGGAAGGGCAGCAAGGAAGCATTATACAATGCCATTATTTAAGAAAAGTAAGCCTTTCTTTCTTAAATAATGTCATTGTATTCGTCCTCATGACCAAACCATACCAACCGTGGGTAAATCCAGCATTACCTACACCCAGGCGTGGGTTATTGCTATAATATAGCACTGGCAGCTTCACTGAGTTCAGTTATAGAACTGGAACTTTGTTATGTATTTTACAAGTCTGCACTGGTCTACTGTTTAATTACATTAATCTGAAGGATAAATATTAGTTGATCTTTACTAAAATAAGTTTGATTAAAGGACAGCTGTTAAATATAAGTAAATACTAAAAGTTTCTGTAATTTGCTTTATTTTAATGTCAAAATAATATTAGTATAATAACACAACTATGTTTAAAGTATTCTCTTGAATTTAAACTCAAAGATTGTGAAAAAATATATTATATGAAAAGAATACAAGATGTAGTTAAGTCTCTTTCTGTTAGTTTAGATAGTTGGGCTAAGAAAGGAGTACTGGAAGGATTGTTAGACGGTACACTTGAATAGCTAGTCTATACAAAGATGGGGTGTGTTTCCCCATAGGAGGGTTAGTTTGTTTTTTTTTTTATCTCAAATTTTAAGGTTTCATCATTCAATTCTTTTTTATTTGGGTGTCTATAAGTTATAATTACTGTAATACAGCAAATGAAAATTAGTCATTCTCTCTAGTTAAATATGATTGCTTATTGGTAAAAATATATACACATGACTAGCAGTTTAAGTTGTAGTAATTTAACTATGAAATGTATTTCAATTAATGTAAATGATTTGAGTAATAATTGTAAAAGGGGAAGTCTCCTAAAATATTTGAAAAGGTTTAATGCACAGATTATTTTTTTCAAAATACACGTCTTATACAAGGAGACATAATAACATTAATATTAATAGCTATACGGTTTATGTAAGGTCTCATTGTAAATAAAAGAGGAGCAGAATAGCAGTCTTATTGAAAAACACAATTTTAATGCCAAACATTTTAAATAGGATGTTCTGTTTACCAACAGTATCTAAAAATGGGAAAATATATACTCTAATAAACATTTATTGGACACCTGGATTAGGTGTCAAAGTAGCCAAGCAACACCTGGAAGGTATTGCACATCATGCTAAAGGGAAACTAATTGTAGCAGAAGACTTTACTTGTACAATGAATGATGGTAACACTGATGCAAAAAACACAGGACAGGTCCTTCCCAACCTTCCTGCAGCTTGTTGTTTCTGACAAGAATAAGAACCATTACCTGCTGCCCTATCATATAAACTGCGGTGGTGGTGCTGTGGTAGCGTTGTCACCTCACAGTAAGATGTTGTCCTGTTCTATTCTCAGCTAAAGCGTCTTCTGTGTGGAGACATGCGAATGGTTGAAGGTTGTACTTGTGCATCAGGGCTGGCAACTTGGCACGTAAAATCATTAGCGGACCGGACTTCCGCTGTGGAAACCCCTAACCGGGAAAAGCCGAAAGACACAACAACAACCTGCTGCCCTATCACATACTCTCTAGCTTAAGAATTCCTGTCATACCAGATCTTTTTCTGCTGTTGGACTTCTCCCAGGTTCTCCTGGGCCAAGTTCATAAGTTCCCCGAGCCTTGTCCTAAGGTTTAGGACATATGCCACAACAGAATCATTGTGGGATTCACACTCATCCTCCCACTCATCACGAATCATCTAGAAGTCTACTCACCCTATGCCGATACAACTCAAAGGGTGAAAAACTGTGGATTCCTCTCTGAAAGCAAACAGCAGATAGGGCAAGTATTTGTCCCATTCCCTCTTAAACTGGTCTGCAAATGCCCACAGCATCATCTTGAGTTTAGAGTTTAACCTCTCAACAAGACCATTAGGTCTGGGGATGGTAGGGGGTGGTCTTTAGGTGCTTCACCCCACAGTACTTCCGCAGACAAGCCAGCAGGTCTGACATGAAATTGGCCCCTCTCTCAGTCAGTTTTCTTTTGGGAAACCTACCCTGCTGAAAATCACTAACAAAGTATTTTCCACCTTTTTGCCTCAATGAAGGACAGAGGCACTGTCTCAGGGTATCTGGTAGCATAATCTACTACCACTAGGATATAATTTTCCCTGTGGAACTTGGGGTAATCAGAGACCCCAAAATATCCATAGCTACCCTCTGAAATGGCTCTTCAATCACAGGCAAAGCCAACAAAGGAGCTTTCACATTGTCTCCTGCCTTGCTTACCTTTTGGCACTGCTCACAGATACTGCAGTACCTTGTTACATCTCTGGAAATCCCAGGCCAATAAAAGTTCTACACAATACACCTCTTTGTGTGTTTTATGCCCATACGACCTGCAAAAGGAAATAACATCAAGTAGGCTACTTGCCAGAAGTGCCAGATGGTAGGCTCTGGGCACTACCAACCACTGTATTCTCTCACCCTCCAGCCTTCCCTGAAAGTTCCACTCTCGATACAGTAACCTCTAGTATACAGATCCCCCCTTCCCTTGAGAATCAGGTCCCTCACTAGCTACCTCCCTCATGCCTTGCAATGTAGGGTCTGAGAGCTGAGCCTGTCTCAGCTCTCTCTTTGTATCCTTTCTGAGCTCCTTCCATAGGAAGTCTGGCATCCTCTGACAGTGATACCTCACTGTCAGCCTGGTTACTACTACTCACCACTGCCCTTGCAGTCACTCTGTCCAAGGGAACATCAGTACCCACAAGCAGCTGTGGCTCACCTTCAGTCTCACTGTTACAGGGTAATTCCCTCCCTGAAGTAACCACCTTAGCAGTCCTGGCTGCAAGTGTGCATTCTTGTCTGTGTCTCCCCCAGGCTACCTAACCAACATGCTTGTCTCCAAGCCTGACTGCATGTAACTGCATGCACACATGGTACTGCATTATCAAAATCATTACCTATCAGGACATCTGCAGGGGTATCTCAAACACACTCTATTTGCTGGCTTCCTTTTCCACCTCCCTCCAGTCATATAGTGAACCTCCTAGCCAAAGATATTTGGAATGGGGTCCATCCTAAAGCTCTGACTGGAGTAGACTGCCCAAGCAAGTAGTGCTCCTCTCTGACCATTTCACATTCTTTACAATGGTTAGGTAAGAGGGTGTGTCTCTATTAGCCATGGCCTCTATCCCATTCACTGAGATAGGACATAACCTCCTGTGGTAGTTTGGTACCCTTGTCTCGAGACAACCTACTGTTGGCATTATGTCATTCCAACTTACTGGCTCTCCCACTTTTTGCTCCTCAACTTGCCACCGTTGACATTTCTATGCTGCATGCCACCACTGGTTGCATTTAAAATATTTAACCCTAGGCCTGGATGTGTACCTGGACTAGTGGCTTCACCTGCTACTGGCGGACTCTGTTGGGGCAGTCTGGGATGTTCACCATGGGTTCCCTTAGCCCCATGAGCAGCACTGGGGGTCTCTTTCCTGTACAGTGATGCCTCTTGCTTGCTAGGTATAGGTCTCCTTCTTCAAACTCATCGACAGTAGTGAATTGTCTTTCAGCTAACCAGATTCTCATGTCCTCGGGCAAAGTGCTAAGGGCTTGCTCCCTTACCAAAAGGTCTCTCAGCCCATTAAAAGTGGTGGCTTGACATCCACTCATCTACCTATGAAAATAAGTGTTTAGTTCAGCAAACATATTCTGCATACACTTTCTATCTGCCTTGTATCTAGTTAGGTGGGAAGAATACTCCACCTAGTTCTGGTTTTATATTATATTATCAAAGCTTCCAGGAACAATATATTTTTAAACCATAGACATGCATACTTACAAATACCAATGACTAACTCTCTGGAAGACAATAGCATATCCTCAACCAAAATGAGGGCTACAAACCACTTATCCCGGGCCTAAACTATATATACTAACTCCAGGATCGCTACA
>NW_025053045.1:0-10607 GCF_019279795.1 Protopterus annectens | reverse complement strand
AGGTTAGTATACTGTGCCTCTCCTGTCTAACAGTGGACACAGAAGTGATACCTGGGGTAAACTTATGATCTCCCATCCACTCATCAAGACCTTCCTTGAAGAGAGTCACGTGAGGGACTCTGCCTAACTCTGGACTGGGATTCTTTTATTCCAGGAGTGGTAGGAGTTCTCTGTTATGAATCTGTCCCTCTCAGCATGTCTCTATTTATTTCAGTGCTGAGGTTCAAGTCTCTTGGAGCGTGTAGCTCAATGGGATTTGGATTTTCTTGAGGTGCAGCATGTCCATTTATTCCTGGGTTGGACATGGCTTTTATACGTCAGGGCACAGATCGCCTCTGAGCAGGCGGTATGCCACTGAGTAGAGCTGGTGTTTCTTTAACCGGCAGCATGCAGCATCTGTTTGAGCCCTTTGATCCTCTTGGTGAGGTACTTTTGGGGTCTTTCCAGTTGCTGCAGGTGTCTGGTAAGGTACATCCCAAAAGGGGCATTGTACTCAATTATGTGGGCCTGATGAGGGATGAGTAAAGAGACACGATGACCTCCCTGGATCTAGATGAATCCTTCATGATTAGGTGGGCTATATAAATGTTTTTCTAACCACTTTGCCACGTGGTTGTCAAATGAGAAATTGTTATCAACTTGGGTCCCCAGGTCCCTAATTACTTCTTCTGTACTTAATGGATTACCACCCATGTGGTAATTTGTGGGCACTTTGTTTTTGCCAAAGGGGATGACTATACACTTTTGGCATTTAGCTTGAGGCCATGGCTCTGGCACCAGTTGTCTGTTTCTATGAGGAGGCCCTTTGGAGGATGCTTGTGTCGGCTGGAGAGTCGATTATGGCGCCCAGTTTGCAGTCATCTGCGAACTTGGTCAGCCACAGTCCTTCCATGTTGGCCTGTACCTCCGAGAAATATATACCGAACAAGAGAGGTCCCAGGACTGAGCCTTGTGGGACGCCACTTGTAACTGGTTTGGAGTCTGACATGGCTCCAGCAATTTAACCATGTGGGTTCTGTCTTTGAGCCAGTTTGCAACCCATCTAGTGACATAGGGGTTTATATTTAAGCTGGTGAGCTTATCTATAATGCCCGAGTGGGGTATTGTATCAAGGCTTTTGTGAGGTCCAGGTAGGCTGTGTGGACCACCTTCCCCGCCAATGGCCTGGTGACTGTTTCCAAAGAAATCAACCAGGTTTAAGAGGCAGGATCTGCCCTTAACAAAGCCAAACTGGTAGGATCCAGTGTCTGTAGGTCCCTCAATATCTTTATTTATGACGTCCCTGCTGATCCTTTCCATAGTTTTGCAGAGCAAGCTAGTCAGGCTTATGGGTCCATAGTTTCCAGGATCCGCTGAGGCACCACCTTGTGGAGAGGGACCACTGTTGCTGCATGCCACTCTTTGGGTACATACCCTATAGTAAGGCTGAGATTGCACAGTAGTTTTACCTTTGGGTTTAGCTCTTCTTGTAGTTCATGGTGACGAGCCCGACACCGCCTGGTCCCATTGATGCTGTGTTTTTGCTTGGAGAGGGCGGCTCTACCTGAGCATCTGAGATGTCAGGGGCAGCACTCTGCTGATAGATATTTGCCCTTTGGTGGGAGGGGGAGAAGTTTGCGCTGAACCTGTCAGCTAGGATGTTGGCAATGTCTGTGGGTTCGGTGTATTTTTGTCATTTTGGACTAATTCTGAGCATATCTGGGAATTCCCACCCAGGTTCCTAACATAACTAAAGAAAGCCTTGTGATTATCCTTAGTGTCCTGTGCAATTTTTCTCTCAAGCTGGCCTTAGACGATTTTATGAGTGCCCGTAGTTTTTGCTAATACTGATCAGAGATGCCTTCCCTTTTGGGATTTTGCTCTATCATGTAGTAGCTTCCTCCTTCTATTGTATAGTTTGTTTATGGCTGGGGTCCACCAGACAGGACGCCTGCCTTTGGAGGATTGGGTCTTGGTTTTATTTGGGATTGTGATGATCCATGCATTCCTGAAGGTGTTCAGAATGCATTTATAAAGGATCTCTGCGGTCTGGGCCATATTTTCCACAGGTCTGGGGCTTTGAAGGATTCCACCTGGTTTTGAGGAGGTGAAATTTGCTTTAGAGAAGTTTTTCACTGTGGTTTTCTGGGCAGGGGTGGGGTCAGGGATGTGAATATCCAGTGAGATTAGTTTATGGTCTGATCTTACCAGTGAGGGATACACACTGGTCTGGAGCATAGAGTCCCCATGTTGGTGATGATCAGGTCCAGTATGTTTTCCCTCTTGTGGGAGTGGTAATGTTGTTCCATAGCATTTGGAGTTTATAAATTCTAGGAACCTTTGGCTAGGGGTGTTGGAGCTAGAGTAATGCTCCCAGTCTATGTTTGGGTAGTTGAAGTCATCCAATATAATGGTGTTTGGAGAGACCTCATATTTTCCAGTGTTCTCAGGAAGGCCGAAAGTGGGGTTCCTGGGTTTGGGAGGGTGGTCTGTAGCAGGCTATAAACTGGAAGGCAGTTTTACCCACTGTTAGTTGCACATGGATAGTCTCTGATGCTTCGCGGCTGTGCCACCAACCTGGAGGTGTGGGTATCTTTGATTTAATATTGATACCTCCTTTTGTGGTTCGGGTCCAAGTTTTGGGGCCGAAAAGCATGGTATGAGGTATAACCTGGTAGTGCTGGGGTGCTCTCGGGAGCCTTGAACCAGGTTTCTGTTACTGCACAGATATCGATGTTCTCCATGCTAAGGAGAGTTTTGAGGCGGCATCTTGAGGTTTAGACTTGCTGAGTAGCATTACTCTTAGTTTCTTATCCCTTGTGATACCTATGGAGGTGGGTTTGTCTTTGAGCCTTGCCTAAAAAGGCACTATGGGGGTAGCAAGAGCCTTTGCCAATATCCAAAAGCCCAGGGTGACAGGTGCAAGCCATCCCTAGCTACATCGCTTGTCGAGCATGTCATCCCAGGCTGACAGGCATTGATCCTCTTTGAATGACACACCAATACTTAAGCCAGTTGTTGAAATTGATCATCTTGTCTTCATATTGTGGCATCATTTTTGGTGAGGCTAAGATGCTACTCAAGGTCAGGGTCGTACGGCCTGGGCTACTTGCTCAGAGAGCTCCTCTATGTCTCTTTTCATATAGTCCAGGGAGGTACGTCTCAGGTCATTCACACCAGCATGGACAATGACTGAGTCATATTTGTACTTGCCTTGGAGTGACCTGAGTGCTTGTGCGTGGTGGATCCTAGCTCAGGCAGCTCACCGCAACCTTCTCCTTGTTCAGACTGGTGAGCTGGACGCCAGTGTGCCTGACGATAGAGTCACCTATTACAAGTGTATCAGGTGTTGTTTAGCCTTAAGGGCTGTGACTGTTCGGCACACTGGCTTTGTGAGCTATGTGTTGCACGTGTTTTGTTTTGGGGGTAGCGGTTGCTTGGGTGTCTGCTTTGGAGGTCTCTGCTGCTTAGCAGATTTTTATTTAGAGCCTCCGAGTATGTTTTGTGTGTTTATGTGTATGGTTTGGGTTGTGGTAGGTCTATGTGAGACTGGAATTGTAGTGAGTGTGGTTTCCTTCTCCTCCTGACTGGTTACGCCAGTACTGAGTTGAGAGAGCTTAGCCCAGTTTGGCTATATGGTTGCATCTCCTCACATGTGTTGGAATTTGTTGGTAGGAGGAGAGGGCTGTCTGTGTACATGAGGCAGTTGTAACATTGCCTTTTAAGATTCCCAGATTCACCAGCTGACCGAGAGGAGATTGACAACTGACCTTTGGACATGCTAGAATAGTATTGGGAATTCTTATAATTGAAAAAGGGCCAATGGGGAACAAGGTACTCAAGGGAGTTTGTGAGGGTGTAGTGCTTTTAATTTTTAGTGCTGGACTTATATAATTGCTTTTAGTGAGGAAGTGCCAGGTAACTTAAATGCAATGTGTTACAGGTAACTTAAATGCAAAAATGACAAACAGTAACTTTCTTCAAGTGAAACAAAGAAATAAGTACAGTACGCAATGCAAATATCACTAGGGATCCACAGAAGTTAACTGAAAAGTCAAGGCTTAGGTGGAAATTAGCATTTCAGGAAATAACAAGCAAACAAACAACAAGCATACAAACAAAGCTAGATTCAGCAGGCCTGGATCTAGTCTATGCTACAGCAAACAAGGTGTACCAATTTCAGTAAGAAACAGTTCAAATATGCAGGCACTATAAGCCTTTAACCAGAAATTCTGCAGCTCAGAAGCGGCAGAGTCCAGCCTCTCCTCCCACAAGAGTGCAGACCACGAACCTTCTTAATGTAAAATAACTGGCCTGAAGCCCAAGTGCTTAAACCAGAATTAATACACTTTTAGAATAACAGACACTGAGCCCTCAATCAGCAGTTCCCAACTTAGAACTTCCAAAATAAGTGTGTGGTGTGATTTGTAAAAGATGTGCATGCTTATATTCACCCAAGGCAATGACAGAAGAGGAAAAATGAAAGTTAGTATGACAGCTGGAATTTCATTAAGCCTAGCTATCTACAGGCACCTTTCAGATTTTTTCTGCCTGAAATAAGTGGTCACTGCATACACTTTGCATTACTGATGCACAACTTGAGTCCTGTTATTTCCTTTTATTTTTTCTTTCTTGTCAGCAGTCATGGTTTAAAACAGTTTGGTACAGACTTTATCTTCAGAACTGCAAAGGAAGTTTCTGACTTGTTTGAGGAAAGAAATGTCATTCTCTAATAAAGTTACATTAATTAAGGAAATCAAAAAACAGGTCCAACGCACCGCTGAAGACAAAACTCAAGTTTAATACAAGTGAAACGCTTTTCGTCGCTCAAGTTTGAGCAACTTCCTCAGACTAACAAACTTAATTCCATTAACATTTTTATACTCTCACGTCACAAATAAATCCATTAGAAATATCAATTAGCAAGCAATCATTCAATTAAAAAACCCACCAAGTTAAAAACTAACAGAACATTTCTACTTCAACAGCTGGCAACAGCAAACAAATGCATAATACATAAGGTAAAAATATTGATATTTATACTTATACTTATCTCACAAGGAATATAAGTAAACATGTAAAAATGGTAAAATAATATATAAAATATAAAATATTCAATATTTAGTATTTAATGTTTAACATTTCATCTACGTTTTTCCAGTACTATAACATACTGTAAGATTAAATCATGTCTCATTCTCATAGTACCCTGTCAACTATTAAATTACTAAATATAATACCACAAATATTGTGATAAAAAATGCAATTCAGAGCCAAAATGTATATTCAATATAGTTCAAAACAAAGGTGTTTCAGAACAAACCAGTTTCAGAGCAAGAATGTTGTTTCTAAACAATATGATTCAATACTAAAGTGTAATTGTAAAGTCTAAAACTATGACACACTAAACCTGCTCAAAAGGGGGGGTAGTATATATTTTGAGATGAGCTATTCAAAGAAGTAAACCTAGTCTACAGCTAACTGTAGAAACCTAAATATATAAAAAAAGTAGTAAATACAACTTATAATGGGCTATATAGGAAATTAATATGTGAAAGTATATCACATGTGTTAAACATAAAAACGTGTATACTGTACACCAAGAAGTATAAATACTTGAATCATTTAGCTACGATTCAGACTCCTAAGTTTAAGTAGACAGCCTATATTGCAATGGTCGTTTAAACCTGGATGGCAAAAGGCATTAGTAATGCCATACTGCCAAGTAAGTTCAATGCTCTTCTAACAATAAGTTGTAAGGCCCCCCTCTAATGTTAGTCTGAATTTGATCCAGTGCTGAGTATGTGAAGCTATGCCTTGGGTGCAAAGATATATGTTTAAATAGGGCATTTTCCATTTTGTTGTTCTGTATAGCATATGTATGCTCGTGAGAACTCTTTCTTTAAACTGTCTTTCAGTCTTCCCTATGTAGAAAAGCTGGACACAGTGAGCAATAAAGCTACATATACTATCAATTTAGAACAGCAATTAAGTTTGCTTTCTTTTAATTTCATACTTCTTATTATTGATGGTAACCCATTCTCCACTGTACATGTGTTTAAGCCACACTACCAAGCAATTCTCACAATACTTTCATTCCATTTTTTCTCATTAAAGCTTTTTAGAAGGGTTACTTTCCGAGAATATTTTTCAAAATTGTAACCCCTTCTATAAACAACTCTAGGAAGGTTACACAATTTCTGTGAAATACTCTATCCTGTTGGATAACTGACCAGTTTTTAAATAACAACTTTTTAATAAGTTAAGGTCACTGTCCTGTGATTAAAAGTTGTAATGAAACCAGTAATAAAACTCTCATTGCCAAGTTGAGTTTGTGGGACTCTGTGACCCTCATCACAATCTCTACCAAGGGGCATGTTTCATTAACTTCAATCTGGGTAAAACATCTGCTTATAACACATGTGATCCCTGGATCAAAAGACTGATTTAAAATGGGAACAATTATACCATTAAGTCTTTTAAACCCATTCTCCACAACTTCTTCAACAAATCTCATGCGGGTAACCTCTCTCACTGAAAAAAGTTAGTAAGCAAGTCACACCCAGAGTCAAAGCTCATTACTGTAAGTAGTCATTCAAGCTGCCCAGATCAGTTGGCCCTCAACTATAGACTTTTTCTTGTGTGATGATGGATGGAGGCTTGAAAGTGGCAAGTAAGAGTTGCAGTAAGTCTCCTTTCTATGTATTTAGGAGTAGAAATATTGATTGTTGACAGTATCTTTTGATAGGTTCACATCCAAGTAGTCAATAGAAACTAGTTGAAAATTAGAAGTGAACCTTAAAAAGTCTGTAGTGTTATTAAGGAAGTTTAATAGCTCATCTGCTTTTCTTTGGTTGCCCTCAAAAAGGATAAAGATATCGTCCAGGAAGCGAGTGTAAAACTTAATGGAAGGAAGCCAAATATCGTTGTTAAATATAAACTGATGCTCCCAATATGCCATAACTGTGTTAGCCAAACTGCCCCCTACTGGTGACCCCATTGCAACACCGCATTTTTGTAAATACAATTTGTCATTAAAGGTAAAAAAATTGTTGGTCAAAATAATGTCAATCAAGGTTGTCACTGTAAATATTTCATTTGTTGAAGCGCATTTTTTAAGTAAAAAAAGGTTAACCCACTCTATAGCCTCTAAATGTGGAATCGATGAGTATAAATCAATAACATCTACAGTGACAAAATTGTATTCTTCATTGTATGGTATGTCATTAAAATTCCTCAAAAGTGACCAAGAGTCTTTGCAAATCTGAACTTCAGTAGTTAAGTATTTTTTTAAAATACTGTCTACCAATTTAGCTGATGCATATGTTATAGAATTTCGGCCATCTATGAGTGGCCTAAATGGAGGGTCAGAAATATTTTTGTGAATTTTAGGTGTTGCAAACATGATTGGGATCCTAGGCCAATTCGTACTAATATAATGATAACTATCTAAATCAATGTAACCATCCATAAATAAATCACTATAATAGCTTTTAATCATTCTATATGCTGTGTTTACTTCATTTAAGGATACTTCCTTGTAAGTTTCATTAGCTAAAATATTTTCTACTCTATCAATGTAGTCAAAATTGTTGAATAAAGCACTTCTAATTCCTTTATCTGTAGGCTTAATAGCCCCTCGCATATTTAGTATGTTTTAAAAGTAGATAATAACATTCGCTCTTCCTAAGCTGATATTGCTTCTCTGCCTGTTTTTCTCCTGTAAAATTCCAGAATGTGTATTACTAATACTACGCAAATCTAACTCCATAATGCTCTTCTAAATGTGGACAGTGTAGGATGTAACATAGGATTGTATTCCACTCACAAGTTTGAGTGGTTGGTTGACTGATGGAGCATGTTCTAAAAAGAATGCTAAGATTAAGTTTCCTCAACAACAAATAGTTTAGTGTCCTTAATACACTGTGTACCAAATCCATACTTTTAGTAGGTACAAAAAGATTGTCCCCTGAAAAACATCAGCCAAAGCAAGGTCTAACATCAATGCAAGAAAAGTTGTAAATCACAAAAGTCCCCTGCTTTTATTATACACAATATTAGGAATGTTGACTACTTATGGTCATCTATCTCTTCGGCTTGTATGCTTGGACCTAATTGGTTTTTGGTTGTTGATGTTGGTAAAAAATTCTGTTGAAGTTATTTTGGTTGTAATTGGCTAACATAATGTTTCTTAGGATAGTAGCCCCTCGAGTTCTGGTCTGTTGTAGTTGTTACCCTGGTTAGTTGAAGTAGTCGTAGATCGTCCCTGGTAATTCCTGTTAGATGTAAATTGTCTACCGCTTCTCAAACGGCTGCAGCCCCAAGTGTTATTACTTCTGTTATTAGGTCTGTCCAAAGAGGGTTCTAGAATTGGGTTCAAAGTGACTGCGTCTTGTTCATCACACAAAGGTCTCGGCAAGGTGCTAACTTCATTCACTGTGATGTCATTAGGTACATTGTTACCTCCTGTGGTTTGGGGATACGCTTTACCTTGGTCATACGCGCAAGTCTGTCTCTGGTCAGCTTTTTAGCTTTTAGTGTGAAACTTTAAATTTCATTCAAAAGTTGTTCAATAGATGAAAAAATTCTGTCATAGTCGAATCTGTATCTGTTGAATTCCAAAATGGTTCCGTGGATATAACCATATTAAGCCGCCTCAACTTCTTTGGCTAAGTTCTAAAATTTGAAGCCTATAGTGTTTAATCATACATTCCATAAGTGCAAAACCCTGCTCGTTGAACAAGTTCATTAACTCGGTATGAAATAAAGAGTTAAGTAGCAGTCCAGTTGGATAAACATGGTGCCTTAAACCTTTAGGGCACAATGCGCCTGTCTACAACACTCCTGGAAAGTAGTTAACTTCAAGCTGGAAGTTTTTAATTTTCATCAGCTTTTAGTATCGGTGAGTTTGAGACTATTGGTAAATTCTTTTTCACTCACCTCCTGTGTGTCCGCCATGGGGAGTCGTGGGTTGCTGTCGTGCGGTTGTTAAAGTTGTCAAATTTGGAGGTAGTTGATATTCTCAATCCAGTCCTTAAAAAAATCGGAGCTCCAATAAGCCCTCAACGCCATTAGACCTCAAGTGCGCCCTTGTAAAACCAGGTTCAACGGTGAGTTCAGGAGTAGTATGGTTAGCGAGTATCATCGGGCTGGTTATTCTGTTCACTTTAAAGCAGAAGTGTTTGAAATTATGCGGCGCGGCATAGATTGTATTCCGTTAAGTTGGATTTGCAAAGAGTTCAAAGTACTGGAAATGTTACCGCCAGTTGATGTAGCTATGCACGGTATCGTGGTCCGTGGTATGGAACTCCGGCAATACAGCTATCCCCGTAGTTGCGATGACTCAGGGAAGGTCATTGCTGCACGTTGTAAATCGAGACGTGGATGAAAGCTTGTCAACCCTTTTAGTTGGGAAAGCCGTAAATAAGTGGGCTGGTCAGGTTCATATCATCTTCGGGTGAGGGAAGATTTTTTTTCCTTCCCACAATGTTCCCTTATGCGAAGGAGGAAATCACTGCCTTCACTTTGGCCGTTGGATGCCATAAACACAGCAGACAAACTCAGTAATCCAAAAACAAACTAAGGAAATCAAAAAACAGGTCCAACGCACCGCTGAAGACAAAACTCAAGTTTAATACAAGTGAAGCGCTTTTCGTCGCTCAAGTTTGAGCAACTTCCTCAGACTAACAAACTTAATTCCATTAACATTTTTATACTCTCACGTCACAAATAAATCCATTAGAAATATCAATTAGCAAGCAATCATTCAATTAAAAAACCCGCCAAGTTAAAAACTAACAGAACATTTCTACTTCCACAGCTGGCAACAGCAAACAAATGCATAATACATAAGGTAAAAATATTGATATTTATACTTATACTTATCTCACAAGGAATATAAGTAAACATGTAAAAATGGTAAAATAATATATAAAATATAAAATATTCAATATTTAGTATTTAATGTTTAACATTTCATCTACGTTTTTCCAGTACTATAACATACTGTAAGATTAAATCATGTCTCATTCTCATAGTACCCTGTCAACTATTAAATTACTAAATAAAGATGTGCATGTTTATATTCACCCAAGGCAATGACAGAAGAGGAAAAATGAAAGTTAGTATGACAGCTGGAATTTCATTAAGCCTAGCTATCTACAGGCACCTTTCAGATTTTTTCTGCCTGAAATAAGTGGTCACTGCATACACTTTGCATTACTGATGCACAACTTGAGTCCTGTTATTTCCTTTTATTTTTTCTTTCTTGTCAGCAGTCATGGTTTAAAACAGTTTGGTACAGACTTTATCTTCAGAACTGCAAAGGAAGTTTCTGACTTGTTTTGATGTGAAAGAAACAATATTCCTCAATAAAGTTACATTAATTATTTGGACACCAAATCCTTCCTAAGGCAGTTCATTTTCTTCATTGCCTTTAATACCTGCCCAAAGAGCACAATTCTAAACATTTATCAGCATTTCATGCACATGAAATTCTGGGTTATATTTTTTGTTAAGTCTTCTCAGTATGTATTGATATCTAATGTACTGAAAAGAGTTTTGTAGAAAATGGTCTGCAGCATATGGGTTAAAATATTCACTCAGGCATTTAATGCTTGTGAATAAAC
>NW_025053044.1:0-11029 GCF_019279795.1 Protopterus annectens | reverse complement strand
TTGTTGGTTTTAAGCTGCTTATAGTCTGTTTAAAGCCATCTGGAGGAAACAGTCAACGACCTTGTAGGAGATGGTTGCTCAAAGAATTAATAATGGGACTTATTTTAGACTAGATTACTTTTGGACGATTGCATAGGTAAGTGAACATTTTATGTTTGGGAGATTCTAATTTAGACTTGTATGTTACTGATGTTATCTCTTGTGTTTTGCTTTCATTACTGGAGAAATTTAAGTGGACAGTATGTATTTGATGTGGTTGTTTCCATGTTGCATGGTTTATATAGTGTAAAAGCTTTGTACAGTAGGTTTAATTCCTACACAGATTCCTAGTTTTCCAGCACTCTGAGTGTGCAGTAATTTAGGTGTGTGTTTGTGTTAATAGAGAAATGTTATCTCCATTGCTAACTGGCTATTTTTTCACTGACGGCATGGGAGTCCTATTTTTCTGGGAGGTTCGCCATGTTCGTTTTGCTTTGCTCTGCTGGGTTTGAGCTCAACCGAGAAGATGTAGTCATTGTTGAAGGTTTTAGTGTGGCTTATTAGTTGTGTATTTTTATACATTTATTGTGTTTTACTTTTGTGGATAGTGACAATAAGTTTAGAATTAGTTTTGTTGTGGGGTGCTGTTTGTGAAAGTGATTATGGCCATGTTTTATTGCTCAAATACTAGGTAGTTTTTTCTGCTGGCTCAAATGAAGCAACAGTCCACTTCACACATAGATATGGCTCCAGTGAAACATTCTTGTACATGCTTACAAGCCTACTGTAGGATGCTACAGGTTAGATAGACATGGCTCCAGTGAGACATTCTTGTACATGCTTACAAGCCTACTGTAGGATGTATGTTTTATGTATGAGATTATTTTGATTCTCTTTCATTATTTATGTCAAATCTTGAATATGGAGTATATGTTGTAGGAAGAAATAAGTATGACTGATGCATTCAGTGCATTGTTGGGTGCCATGACTAGCATAACTAGTAGGTTCATAGGGTTATACTAGACTAATGACTACCAGAGTCTTTACAAGTCCAAAATCATGTACAACTTTTAAATATTACCCTAATTCATGTTAGTAGGAGGAAAAATGGATTTTCATCAACAATAAAGACTACGAAGTATAAAACTCTAGTGTCTGACATTGTGGACTGACTGTAGTCTTCGGTGATTTACCAAAAAATCTAAACATTTTATAATGAGAAGGGTAATAATATGAGGCAAAATCAGGGATAGTTGATCATTATGAAGTAGTTAATGACCAGTAATATTGTTTTCTAATTTTTTCAGTCTGATGATTTTTCTTGTGGTATGGGTGGACAGTTATATCCATAGATTTCCTTATCTGGGTGTAATTTTTTTTTTTTTTTGGCTAGATAGTTGTTGCAATCATAAGTTGTATATCAGATTGCACTGTATTATATTAGTGGGGTGTAGGCAGGGGAAGCATTTGTATGAGACATAACAAGGTCATACATGTTATTTGTTTACTGATGTTTGACTACCAGGAAAGTCTAACTGGGTAGGTGTCTGTTTTTATCTAGATAAAGTTAGGAAGTGAGTGAAAAGGGCAAGTAAGGAGGTGTAATGTATGATTAGGAACTTGTTCATATTTAGGAATATCATTACCCTGAGGATGAACAAAAACAAAGACAGATTTTGACTAAGAACTACTTCTGAATGGTTTTGAAGTACTGAAGGGAGGGTATTGATCTGATGGATATAGGTAAGGAGTCCCAGGCCTTGGCAACATAGTATAAATGTAGATCAAGCCCAGCAGATTTGATAGGGTTGTGGACAGAAAGGGTTTTCCTCACTGAATGATAATGATGGCGTACGAACATAGTTGTACTGAACCGGATTTAGCGCTAGACAAGCAGATTATTGCTGGCTAATGTTGTAGGTGAGAAGAAGCTATGTATATGTTAGTTGAGTAGTGGGTTCTGAAAGGGTCATTTGCTGCAAATTTAGCCACTTTGTTATAGCATTGCTCAAATTTTGCTTTTTATGCTTCCTGGAAGTTAATAAGAATGGGTGCTCCATAAACGGCGATAGTGTAGTGTAGTGTACTGGCTCACTAGATGCGCAGTAGCAAGCACTGCCCAAAACCCTCCCCCATTGTTGTACGTCAGTTGGAAGTATTCAATATTCATCCAGTGTGAATGAATATTTATTCTGTTTCCAAACTGTACAATGTCAAAATGTTTCTTTATATGCTAAACATGAAATTACAGCAGGTTTTGAAAGCAGAGATTAGAACCTGCTGTCTGGTGAGCCAGTACACTACACTATTGCCTATTTTTGTTATCTTTGGGCTCTAATAGAGTGATAATCCACTGGTAACATGGTTTTGACTTTTCTCTGTGGTATTTTATGGGCAGAAAATTGCAGTTTTTATTTTGTTTTTCTAGAATAACAATTTAGGTGACAGCACTCTTCTATAGACAAATGTAAGTTGGTTGACTTTTACAGTATTACTCTTTCTTACCGTGTGTATTATGGACTTGACGTACTAACACATTTTTCGTTGTCAGGATATAAAACCTGTTGAGAGCAAACTTACAAAGGGGTGTAAACTAAGTGTGACAATGTTTCACTCCGCTATGACAGTGCTACTGTATAAGCGTTTGAAACCCGTCAAGTCAACAGAAGACATAAGTGTATATGTATTACATAAATGTACAGAGCAGATATTATGTGAAAACAGCTGTAAAAATCCTTTGCTTGACTTAATAGTGGTTACCGAACCTTTGCCCAGTTTTGCTCCTCCTTTTGGAGGTTGGATATTGAGCTATCAGAAGCTAGCCATTTCAGCTTCAGTGGCATACTTTGAGCGAGAGCATGGACTCTTGTCACTAGCTTTGGCTAGGCTAGTTGAATTTAACTGTCCACGTCAATCATGCCTCATTTCATATGCAACTTCTCACGCCAATCACTGGAGCCACCCCCACTGCTGCGCAGAACAGCAGGTGAGCCAGTACACTACACTATTGCCAGATAAACTAGTGAGGGGAGGTGCTAAGTAGTGGAACATATAGCTTTTGTTGTGTTGGTGAGAAAGGTTTTGAATCTGTAAAGCAGTGCAAGTTTTCGTTGAGTTTTTTTATACAGTTTTGTATGTGCATTTCAAATGTAAGATTATAGGTTCATAGGTAAGTCAAGTACTAGGCTAGCTGCTCTTGCAGGCCATTTTATCTAGCTAATTTCCCTTTTTGTGTTTGAAATATTCTTTCCCACTTGGTTATAGATTGGCCTTACCCATGGTTGATAATTACATATTACCCTAATGAGAATAACTGGGATCATCCCATAGATAATTTGAGTGGGCCTATGCATATGTAAAGTATTTAGGAGCTGCATCTGCCCATTGGTAGTGCATGGGGCAGTTCTGGGGTAAATTTTCTGTTTCCCATCCATATATCTAAGTTGCACTTGAAAATGGACAAGGATTAGCTGTGTTTCATGTGGATGAGGAGTCTGTTCCACAGCGGCAGTATCATCTGTGAGACATACCTGCCCCTCCAAACTGTTAATGTTGCAGAAGAGGTTTAGATACCTAGGCAAAGTATTTCTGATGCCATTGGACTTACTGATGTGTAGTAAAACCATGAGTAATAGGTCAGAGGATGCCTTGTATGCCAGCCGAGTATAGTGACAGGGGTTGCAGTCAGTCCATGAAGGATGTGTTGTTTAGGCCTTGCATCCTTTCAGAAAGGTATCGTTGTGGGAGCTCCAGTTGTTGCATGTGTCTGAACAGATACATGACAAAGAGGGCATTTTGTGCAATAACTGGCCCAATGAAGGCTGAGTAAAGGGGATCAATGACATCTCTAGATCTAGACATGATCCCTTTGTTTATAATCTGTGCAATATAGAAGGACTTTCTTACAACAGACATGTTGGTCAAAAGTTAAGTCACTGTCCACATAAGTTCCCAAACCCTGAACAACTAGGTCAAGTCTTAGGGGCAAATTGTCAGTGTGGTAGTTCCTGGGTGTAGATGACTTCCCAAAATATACAGTAATGCAGTTTTGGTATTTACTTTTAGACCATGATTTTGACACCAGTATTTGAGACAAGCCTCCCTCCAGGATGGCCATATCATTTGAGGAGTCAGTGACTTTTCCAAGATTGCACTCATCTGCAAACATAGAGGTCATCATCCACTTTCATAATTATTATTATTGTTGTTGTTATTCAGTATTACTTACAATCATCCCATATCATGCCTTATTATTTGCTATTGCAAGCGACTTCTGATGGTGTTTTATTAAGTGAGAGGATTTTGAATGTTGTTTTTCATGAGACAACCCTGAGGGAAATGGTAGTATTTTGGGGGTGAGCATGAGTTGTGAGTTACAAAGCCATGTTTCAGTACCTGTTACAGCTTCCTGAGTAATTTTTTTGGAGATGTGCCAAGTTATTTGATACATGTATGAGTGTGAAGTCATCAGTGTATTGCATTAGGGAAGCCTGTTGTGTAGATTAGTGGAGGGTGCTGGTGTGTTGAGGAGGAGACCAAGAATAGAGCCTCATGGTACATTGGTGATGACTGAGATGTATGGAGAAAGGGCAGAGTGCCATTGTACTGACAGATACCTGTTGGAAAAGTAGCTTTTGAACCATAGAAGGGTGCTCTGTGATAGACCTAATATAGACATTTGAAGTAGAATTTAGGTGTGACAAAATGTGTTGAAAGTTTTAGACAAGTATAGAAATAAGGGGGAGACTAGTTTGTCATTAGCTCTTTCTTTATTAACAGTATCTATAAGGGTTAGAGGTGAGTGTTCATTCTATGGGAGGTGTGAAATACACAGTTTGATTCTGAATTTAGAGATTATTGGCCTACTATTCTCCCATGAACCTAAGATCACTTTAGGTCTAAGGTTAGTGATATCTGTGGAATTTTCTAATTTGTGTATATAATGTGTGATTGTTTCCAAAGAAAGAGGACATGAGATTCCTAGACTGACATATTTATAAGGATTGAGATGAGATAGGCAATGCTATTGGCTGCTATTTTAAGGTACTAACTTGGAAGGTCATCCGCTGAAGCTGAATATGGTTTGAGTACAAGTTGTTTTACATGGAATGAGGGGCCTGGTTTGAAGGTGAAAGTGGATGTAGTGATATATTGTGGTTGGGATTAGATGTGGGAATTCTTGGTTAGGAACACTATACTATCTATGAAATAAAAGATGAATTCTGTTGCAGGTTTGAGTGACGAGTTTTTGGGAGAAAGATTAGGGTTAAATTTTTGATGAGGATGACAGATTTCTTTAATAGATTACTGGAATCTTTATAGAGTTGGGTTAACTATAGTTGGCGAAATTGAAGTGTATTAACCCACCACTGAGTTCTCACAGGAATGGGCATGCCCGCCGTGATTGACATGCCAGAGGGTGGGGATTAACAACGGCAATGTGCCGTGATTGACACGCAATGCAAATGTAATGTTAAATCCGTGTCATCTAGCATAAACACCAGACAGAGGTATTGCGCGAGCAACATATAATGTTTATATAACGTAAAATATAATGTTTAACAGGCACGACATAAAGATGTTGAATCTAGTCATTATGCCATTATGTTAAGTATGAACCTACCCCATGGTTGTTGCATCGAGTCATTATCACATAACTTACACTGTTAATATCTGAAAATGTTAGCTTTGACACATCCTTAACATGCAGATTTACCATTTATCTAGACGAGTATATGTGGAGATCGAAGTATGGACATGACTTTAACACTTTGCTTCTGAACATTTTGTGCCATATCAAAGAGTACCAGGAAGCTCGAGCACTCGATCTGGATGAAGGCTCTGAAAAGGAAAATGAACTGCCTTGAGTGCATACTTAATTATGAGTCGCTTCACAAGTTATGCTTCCTGATGTGGTGTTAGAGGTTGTGGGTGTCTGTTTTTTTGCCTTTTTTGGCCCGATTAAGTTCGTGAAATAAAGAAATAAGCACATGCTAAGCGTATAACTGTTTTCTGTTTATAAATCTAATTGTACAAACAGTACTTGCCTTTGTACTTTTGGCCCAATTAACTTCGCGAAATAAAGAAATGATATGATTTTACATCAGTCGCATCTGCGTTTTTATGTTATACGTATAATGTTTTCAGTGTTTTCTGTGTAATCTGTCTAATCTTTTTATCAGTCTAACTTACCTTGTGTTTTGGTGGCATCTTTCAATCAAACATTGGGCGGTACAGTCAAAATGGTCACAGGCGGGGTTTGGGCGGGGCTTGCTACTGCACATCTGATGGGTTAATACACTTCAATATCGGCCTGTAGTTCAGAGTGTTGTTCGGTATAGGTTTTTTGCCTTCATTTATCTTCTTTTTATTACTGATGTGGAGCATTCTGAAGTTTGAGATATTGTGTTTTGTATTTCTACCACTCTTTCCACACTTTTTCTTTATCCTGCATTAGCATTCTACTCTTTTGGGATAGCCAAATTGCATTATTTGCTTTTAGTGTCTTCCTTCCAGGGGTTGTAAGGCTATTTAGAAGTTGCATTGAATTAATTTAAAGCATCCTGTAAGGGTAGGATTTTTGGGTATTCCAGTTAAAAGACAACAGGGTAGTATTGCATAACTCTGGATAAACCTGGACAGGTTGCATGTTGTTTTATAAACATGCCATTTAAGTGGATGCGTCAGATGTATGGTTTAATTTCTCCAAAACGTTTGGGTTTCTAATACCATTATGAGAATGGACTCCCTTCCTAAGTCAGGGTATAGTTAAAGTTCATGAAATTAGTATTGCTTCAATCTTTGTTATTCATAGCACCCAATGATCAATGCTACTTTTGTGTTTTTAATGAACTACTATAATTGGTGTTCCTGTACCTACTTTTTTGGACTGTTGGTAATGGCTGATGCACACTTCATCATTCTCTGTAATACTTTGTGGTTCATGTTCCCAAAGCTTCTCACCTACTTCTGTATTGTGGTGTTCGCACAATTCTCAATGGAACAGTCTTGCTACACTATTGTGTCTTTCAGTGTATAAGCATGATGCGTGTATCACACCCAGCAACAAGGTATGCAACTCCTTCTAGTTCTTTTTTTTACAGAACCTACATTTGTCTGCTACTCACACATGCTCAATGGACTTTGTAAACTAATATGTATGCAAGTCCACCATCTTGGGCTGCTATTAACCTTTCATCCCCTGGTTCATAGCAGACCTCCCAACCGTCCCGAATTACTCGATTTTTACCGAGTTTTGGGGTCCAAATGAAGGGGTGCCACGATTCCCGAGTGGCACCCCTTCATTTCCGATTTCTTTGCTTTTGTTTTTTTATTTTTTGCGCTGTCGGAGCTGATGTCATCATGTGCACGATGACATCAGCTCCATCAGCACTACCAGCCAGTCGGAATTGAGCTCAAGGAGCTCACGTCATAATTTCCGGCTGGCTGCAAGTAGGCGGGATGGACTTTGCTATTTGAAAGGAACTGAGCTTGCTGCAGAGAGTGCTGGCTTTGCTGCTGTTTTGGACATAAATGAGCAAGGGACTTTGCTTCTGCTTATATGCTGGCTTTCGTTTCATTGCTTTAGGGACTTGTTGCACTGCCGTGCTGACTTTGCTGAGGCTCGAGAGGGACTTTGTTGCCATGAGATTAATTCTGGCTTTGCTGAGAGTGGGACTTTGTTGCTGCCGTGCGATGAATGCTGGCTTTGCTGAGAGGGAGACTTTGTTGCTGCCGTGCTGACTTTGCCGAGAGAGGGACGTTGTTGCTACTTATGCTGGCGGTAAGGATGTGTGTGTGTGAGGTATTTTTGATGCTTTTAGCTGTCCCTTATTTTGCAGTTCTTTTTTCACATACTTTGATCGGTTTCTCAGAAAGCTTGTGATGTTTCTGACAAATCAGTGAGGATTTCAATTGCTGTATAACAATGACAGACATTTGAGTTTTAGACTTATAGCCTTCAAAAGGTATGCTAGTATAAAGCCTGCTATTCTAGCAAGTTTTGAAGTATACTAATTTATTTAAAAGTGTGTGTGTGTACATGTACGTATGTATGTATCTATGCGTACGTGTGAAGGGTATTGAAGACTATTTCATTTGTCCTTGAGTTTACAAATTGTCTCTGATTTTTTTTTTTTTTTTTTTGCCTCATATTTTGGTCTGTTCCTCATGAAGTGAGTGAGAATCGCAGTTACTAAGTAATGGACACTTGAGTTTCAGACTTAGTAGCCTTTAGGAAAAAGACACACTAATGCAAAATCTGTTATTTTAGCAAGTTTCTAATTATATAAAGACAATAGCTCTTCCTGATTTTGTCTTTCATCTACCATTATATTTTTGGTTTTCTCCTTGATTTTTGAGCTACAAGGTTGAGGTGTGCGAGAGTTGCAGTGGACTACATACTGTATTCTGACAGTGTGGCACTTATGTATTTATTTAGTCATTCGGATTGCAGTCAAATATCAGAGATGTACAGTCACAGTTGTACAAGTATTTAAAATTTGATTGCAATCAAATGTCTGAAATGTACAGTCAAAGTTGTTCAAGTGCTTAAAATAAATTACTGTGGTCAGTTCTTACTAGTTTTATTTTATTACAGCTGAAATGTGATGTATAGATAGTCAATAAATCTGTCTTAAATTGCTGGATTAAGAGGATAATTGTAGTTGAAGGTGATTGAAACTGTTATCCTTTTTTCAAATTACGCAATTAGAATTATTCTGCCTTTGCAGAAGTAGTTTGTATTTGTGTGAAGCTAGCTGGGATAGTGTCTATTTTTAACACAAGCAGATATCCTTATTGTGCACAATTAATAAAGTGGTTGTAATTGTTGAGTACAGTGATTATCTCTTATGAAAATGTGTGTGTGTGAAAATGCCCCAAATGTAATACACCTGGTGGCTAGAAGTATTTAGGCTCAAACCCTGTACCTTTGGTTCAGGGTAAAAAGAGCCTAAAGTCCCTAGCTACCACCATTTCTCAGCTTTGCCCAGATTTTGTTTTTCTGCTGAGTTGAGAGCTATGGTGACAACAGTATTTGTATTCCCCCATTATTGGCTTTGTTGTTTGTCCAGGTTTTTTGTGCTAACTGTTCACAGCTATGGTGAGTAAGAAGTCAGTTGTATTTACTATTTCCCCCATTATTGGCTTTGTTGTTTGTCCAGGTTTTTTGTGCTAAGAGGCTGACAGCTATGGTGAGAAGTTGAACTGAATTCACTAAATGATAGCCATTAAGTTTGTCTTCCTATTGTTTAACCTACTGATTTAGCATAGTGGTATGATGCACTGACTGTAGTGTATAGTATTCTGGGTTAAAGACTTGCCAGTAACATGCATGGTGGTAACACAACATTTTATTATAGCCACTTTCCAAAATTATACAAGCAATGTTTAAAATGTGTCCCTGGTTTTTAACTTTTTGCCTCCCCAAAAAACCTGAAATTGAAAATAAGTGTGAGAAGCTGTGCAAGATGCCTGTGGCTTACACTACTGTCATTCTGTTTATAGTTTGGGTGTGGAAGTAGACTTTTATGATGAAATGTTCTGAATTGGACAGTTTTGTAATTATTGGTTCATGCATTTTCTTTCATTGCCTACAGTACAGCCTACTGGAAAAATGTTCATTCAAACAATAAATTTAAAATGTGCTCTGTCTAACAAGCGTGCTGTGTTATACAAGGAATATAACTTAGTAAAGTCAGGAAGGTGTATCAAAGAAAAGAACACATGTATGTTTCTTGTTTTGTGTGCAAGGGGCCAATGATTTGAAAACAGCCCAAAGGTAATCTTTATCCATCACTGGCCAGATGAATTTTCTTTGGATGTGGCGCAGGTTTCAATTAATGTGCGTTTCAGGGGCAGAGAAATTTTAATGCCAAGTCTATTTTTATTGTGAGACAGTATTGCTTTGTTTATCAGATGTCTGTTAGTGTTTGTGCATTGATGTGCTGCAAAATGTAAAAATAAAATCCAAATAATCATTGCAGAAGTAAAGCAGTATGCACACATTAGTGTTTATGGTAAATGGGGTGAAATAGCCAGGTAATGGGACATTGGAATGGCTGCAGGGGGACTCTGGTTACATATTTTGGTTGTCTGTTCTTCAGTTTGCGTTCGGAAGTTCATAACCCACAATTCCATTGGAGTGGGTGGGGTTATATAATTATGTATGCAAATTAGATGTTAATCAGCATACAGATCTGTACCTATTTTTCATGGCCCTTGTCCAGATTTTTGATGTTTCCAGGTTGAGAGGTATGGTTCATAGGAAGTTACTGGGCTATTGGACCTTATAAGCCTAGCCTTGCGTTTAGCCCATGTTTTGACAAGTCAGCACCCAAAGCACCTGTCCTGCAGGGACACAGGTGGAATCCCAGGGGTGTATTTTCTGTTTCCTATCCAGTTATCCAGGTTGCGCTTGAAAAGGGATATTGAGGTACTCTTCTTGAAGTGGAGATTGCATCTATTCCACATTAGGGGAAGTCTCTGAGACACAAATCTCTCCCACCAACAAGACCTATTTATATCACAGACCAGGTTGAGATTGCGTGTGTGGGTTACTCGAGTGGAGCTTGACTTGTGGATATGCAGCAGTCCCGTCAAAGCAGGGTCTGAGATTGCTTTGTATGCCATACAGAGGTCACCTCTGAGGGGTCTGTATGAAACTGAGTAGAGGGATAGGGCTTTTAGCCCATCTGTGTAGGGTAGCTGTTCGAGGCCTTGGATTCTTCTTGTGAAGAGTCTCTGCAGCTGCTGCATGCGTTTTGCGAGGTATATGCTGAAGGGGGCATTGTACTCAATAACTGACCTTATAAGGGAAGAATACAGGGATGTTATGATCCCCTTGTCCCTGGATGAGATACCCTTACTTATGAGGTGCACCATATAGAAATCTTTCTGTACAATGGGCAATCACACAACTGGCCAAACCCACAACACACACAATTCAGGCAAAGGTCAAACAAAAAAAATTTTTAAAAAGTACAAACATCATCTAAGCCACAAAGGAATTTGGAGAATGCTCCAAATTTTTTCCCTCATGTTTGGGGAT
>NW_025053043.1:0-11311 GCF_019279795.1 Protopterus annectens | reverse complement strand
GTATTTTTAGGAAATAGCTGTTAATATTTGAACCCTATATTAATTTTTTTCCTTTTGTGTGTAGTCTTCGATCGATGATTTTTCCACAATCATTCAAAAAGCATAGTGACACAGACATTACTAAGTTGTCCTTTTAAAATAGCTTTAAAGAACCCTTCTGTAGATGTTACAAATAAGATAAATGGTAACCATTACTAAATAACTCAAGGAAATCACATTCTTTCTCAAAGTCTTCCAACGTCTGCACATCTTAGCCCTTACCAACTGACCTTTACAATGGCTTTTCTGTTTAAAGGGTGGTGGCTTGAAAAATCAGAAAGAATGCAGAAAAATTGCAGTACGTTGGCTTTCTGTAGATATTGAAATATCGTCTGAGTTAAATATTTTTGACAATTTAATGTCAAGATAGTCAATTTCCGTATAATTGTAAATTTCAAAGCAGTGGCACTAATTGAAGTAATAAAGGCATCAGCTTCTGCAGTTACCCTAACAAGAATGCATCATCCAAATATCTAGTATAAATTGTACTGAAGACATTAAGAAGATGCAATGCTTTTCCCAATAACCCATGACAAATTAGCCACAGATGATCCACAGACCCCTGTTTGAGAAATATTTTTGTTAAAGGTGAAGTAATTGGAAGACAGAACTATATCCATAAGTTCTGTAATTAGTTCAATTTCAATCTAGGTGCACAAGTTCTTGTAGTAACAGTGCAGTCCACTCAAGTGCTTCCTGGTGGGAATTGAGTATAGGTCCACCACATCAGCGGTGAAAATTATCCTCACCGTTGAAGAACCATTAATACATTCTAAAAGACCAAGAGTCTTTGCAAACACTGGCAAGAGCTGCTTAGACAAAGTTTGTCAACAACTTTGCATGGGGTATGTCATGGAGGACCTGCCATCAATGCTCATTGGTGGGTTTAATAAGTCTTTATGTATCTTGGGAATACCAAACATGACTGGTAACTTTGGTAGTGTAATATCAATATAATTGTAAGTATCCAAATTGATTTTGTTCCCAAGATACAAGTCGAGTAACCTCTAATCCTATTATGTGCAGTATTAATTTCACTGATGAAGCTTCTGAGTATGCTGGTGAATCAAACTGAGGTCATTTTTCTTATACATTTCATTTCAAATATCACCAACCCCTCCTTTATCAAGTTTCATTAAGCGCTGGTTCATGACATAGATTAGAAAAAAACAATTTGTTCTTTAGAAGTGTTGAATGCCAAGTGAGCTCCTCTCGTTATCATTGAACAAGTGTCAGGTCTCCAGACACGTGTTCAAAACTAGGGGGTGAGGGGGTTAAATACGCTTGGGAGTTTGAAAGAAGAAAAATCTGGTGAAGTAATGTCATTATTGAAGAACAATTTCAAGTTTAACTTTCTTACGAAACACTTGAGATTAATTATTTCTTTCGTAATGTCACCAAATTTACTTGGAACAAATGAATTCCCATAAGCCAGAAGCTCAATGAGGTCGTTTGAGAGCTGGATATCCGTGAAATTATAAATAGTGAAGTCCCCCTTATGGTTATGAACTATTTTGGGGCCAGGTTTTAAACAAACTTCTTCATGAGTTACAGGGACTCCTACCAATATGGGGTCAAGAGGACTAAGGTCTGTTAATTCCAATTCCTCCTCTTGTTGTTCCGTTGTTGGTATTGGCGCTGATCTAAAAAAGAAGAATTATTGCCTTGATTATTCTGCCTCGTGTTAGGCCTAGAGGTAGAATTATTGTTGTTATTGTTGACATTAAGGCCTCTAATCCTATTACTGCCTAAGGCCAGGTTGTTCATCATTGGATTGGGGACCTCAGGTGGTACCTCTGTAAGTTGTCCAATTGACTCACCTCCCCAACAGTCGTTGTTTCAAAAATTGGAGTTTGGGGTATGCCAAACGGTTTTGTAAGCTTCCCTGTCCCTTAGTAATTTTTGCTTTTATTAGATTTTAATTTATTTAACAAGGCATCAATGCTATTCAGAGTTCTGTCATAGTCATTTGAAACTTAGGAAACTCTAAGTCAGCTTTCAGTTCACGCATTTCAGTTTCCAGTAACAGATTATTAATCTGAATATCATAATGTTTATGATAAGTTCAAGCAATTGGATTCTGAGTCTGAAGGTCCTTCAGGTCCGCTAAAATAGCGTTGTTAAGAGGGATGGAGAAAACATATTTCTTAGTCCTTTGGGATTAAGCCCTCATTAATGACTGCAAAGTAAGCAGTCTCTAATTGCAATTTCTTTAACTTCAAAACATTACTGTCAAATTGTTTAAGTTTGTCAAGTACGTAATATTTGATGTTTCAGTGATGCATTATTAGTGACTGAGTTCTGTTCAGAATGAGAAAACATCAGTGTTCCTCATCCATCATTGAAATTCAAAACAGTACTTGTTATAAAGACACGTTAGTGTGGAAGTAGCCGAGAATGTACTGCAGGCGTTGTTCTTACGACTGCTTCTATGCTAGCAGAGCGGGTAGTTGAAGCGGGTAAACCCGCTTGTACATTTTCTCGAGACAAGTAATTTAAAGAAATGTTAGGACTGAGTAGAGTCTTGAGGATCTTTACCTAGTTGACCTGCTGGTATTGGAGAATCCAACGAAGTGGCGGAAGCCGGGTAAGAAGTTCCTGGTTTTTCATTAAAGTCACTAATACCCTGTCTGCTTTGGCTACGAAGGTTGACCTCTTGAACGCTAAACTGGAAGCCTTCGAGAGGCATGGTGCTAATCACACAACAGCTGTTACTGTTGACGAGGAACCAGGAACTTCTTACCCGGCTTCCGCCACTTCGTTGGATTCTCCAATACCAGCAGGTCAACTAGGTAAAGATCGTACTCAAGACTCTACTTCAGCTGGCTTGGTTCCTAACATTTCTTTAAATTACTTGTCTCGAGAAAATGTACAAGCGGGTTTACCCGCTTCAACTACCCGCTCTGCTAGCATAGAAGCAGTCGGCTTAAAAAGAACAACGCCTGCAGTCATTCAGCCTTCTCGGGCTACTTCCACGACGACTAACGGTGTCTCTTATAACAACGTAAGTACTGTTTTGAATTTCAATGAGTGGATGAGGAACACTGATGTTTTCTCATTCCCTGAACAGAACTCAGTCACTAATAATGCATCGAACACTGAAACATCAAATATTACGTTACTTGACAAACTTAAACAATTTGACAGTAACGTTTTGAAGTTAAAGAAATTGCAATTAGAGACTGCTTACTTTAGGCAGTGCATTAATGAGGGCTTAATCCCTAAAGGACTAAGAAATATGTTTTCTCCATCGGGCCTCCTTAACAACGCACTATTTTATGCGGACCTGAAGGACCTTTTTCAGACTCAAGGAATCCAATTGCTTGAACTTATCATAAAACATTATGATATTCAGATTAATAATCTGTTACTGGAAACTGAAATGCTGAACAGTGAACTGAAAGCTGACTTAGAGTTTCCTAAGTTTCAAATAGACTATGACAGAACTCTGAATAGCATTGATGCCTTGTTAAATAAATTAAAATCTAATAAAAGCAAAAAATTACTAAGGGACAGGGAAGCTTACAAAAACCGTTTGGCATACCCCAAACTCCAATTTTTTGAAAACAACAGACTGTTATTGGGGGAGGGGGTGAGTCAATTGGACAACTTTACAGAGGTACCACCTGAGGTCCCCAATCCCAATGATGAACAACCTGGCCTTAGGCGCAGTAATAGGATTAGAGGCCTTAATGTCAACAATAACAACAATAATTCTACCTCTAGGCCTAACACGAGGCAGAATAATCAAGGCAATAATTCTTCTTTTTTAGATCAGCGCCAATACCAACAACGGAACAACAAGAGGAGGAATTGGAATTAACAGACCTTAGTCCTCTTGACCCCATATTGGTAGGAGTCCCTGTAACTCCTTGAAAGTTTTTAAAACCCTAGCCCCAAAATAGTTCATATTATTCTTCATAAAGGACTTCACTATTTATAATTTCACGGATATCCAGCTCTCAAAAGCATGACCTCATTGAGCTCCTACAAGCTTATGGGAATTCATTTGTTCCAAGTAAATTTGGTGACATTCTGACGAAAGAAATAATCTAAATCTCAAGTGTTGTTTTGGCGTAGAAAAGTTAAACTTGAAATTGTTCTTCAATAATGACATTACTTCCACCCAGATTTTTCTTCTTTCAAACTCCCAGCGTCATTTAACCCTCCCCTTCACCCTCCCACAATATACTCTCTTTGAACTGCGTGTCTGAAGTAGATCTTTAGACACTTTGTTCAATGATAACTCCGGGAGAGCTCGCTCACTTGGCATTCAACACTTCTAAAGAACAAATTGTTTCTTTTACTAATCTATGTCATGAACCAGTACGTTTAATGAAACCTGATAAAGGAGGGGGGTTGGTGATATTTGAAAATGAAATGTATAATGAAAAAATGACCTCAGTTTTAGATTCACCAGCATACTCAGAAGCTTCTATCAGTGAAATTAATACTGCACATAATAGGATTAGAGGTTACTTCCGTGACTTGTATCTTGGGAACAAAATCAATTTGGATACTTACAATTATATTGATATTACACTACCAAAGTTACCAGTCATGTTTGGTATTCCCAAGATACATAAAGACTTATTAAACCCACCAATGAGGGCCTTAATTGATGGCAGGTCCTCCATGACATACCCCAGTGCTAAAGTTGTTGACAAACTTTTGTCTAAGTACGTGCAGCTCTTGCCAGGTGTTTGCAAAGACTCTTGGTCTTTTTTAGAATGTATTAATGGCCTACCCTTCAACGGTGAGGATAATTTTCTCACCGTTGATGTGGTGGACCTATATACTTCAATTCCCCACCAGGAAGCACTTGAGTGGACTGCACTGTTACTACAAGAACTTGGTGCACCTAGATTGGAAATTGAACTAATTACAGAACTTATGGATATAGTTCTGTCTTCCAATTACTTCACCTTTAACAAAAAATATTTTCTTCAAAAACAGGGGGTCGCCATGGGGTCCCCCTGTGGATCATCTGTGGCTAATTTTGTCATGGGTTATTGGGAAAAGCATATGCTTTTTGCATCTTCTTCCTTAATGTCTTCAGTACAATTTTATACTAGATATTTGGATGATGCACTTTTTTTTTGTTATTAGGGTAACTCTGCAGAAAGCTGATGCCTTTATTACTTCAATTAGTGCACACTTTTTGAAATTCACATTATAAATTTTCTAGTAATATGGAAGTGACTATCTTGACATTAAATTGTCAAAAATATTTTAACTCAGGCGTTATATTTCCAATATCTACAGAAAGCCAACGTGACTGCAATTTAACTGCATTTTTCAAGCCACCACCCTTTTACAACAGAAAAGTCCATTGTAAAAGGTCAGTTGGTAGGCAGGCGTAAGCCTGTGCGGTCTCGTTACAGGCTTTCGAGAAAGAATGTGATTTCCTCTTTGAGTTATTTAGTAATAGGGGTTACCCAATTTATCTTATTTGTGAACTCATCTCGGAAGTACATACAAAGAGAATTAATGGGTTATTTAAAGCTATTTTAAGTGAGGACAACTTAGTAATGTCTGAGTCCTATCCAGAAAGCTCTTTGAATGATATTACCAGCATGGACAACACACAGGTTAATATAGCTAATGTCTCATTCAACCTCGACCATCTTTGAGATTATAATATGACTTGCGAACACTACTTTCACCAAAAGCTTTTATAGCTCAATAAATATGCATGAGTAAGGACTTTAAAACAAGTAAAGCCTCACTTACTGTCTTTAATCCCCAGTGACCCTAGTTTTTGTATTTCAAAAGGAATAATAATTTGAAGGAGTTATCACAAAGGAATGCTCCAAAATTTTTCCAATAGGAAAATAGGTATATTTACCTTGTAGCCTCTGTAATAGATGCCACAAAGTTAGATCAGGGCAAACTAGCTTTTCAATAAGGAATAAAAATATACTAATAGAGTCCCCCCTCAACTGTGAAAAGTAAATCAATCGCCTATGGTGGCATTTTGTGAAGCTATTTGCCCATCTTTTCTACATGATGCAAAACCGATGCATTAGACTCCGTGGATAGCATGTATGAACATCTTTGCATATGCGTCAGTGGACGGAGAATGAAAACAGCGCACTGGCTGTACATATTATTCGCCATCCCACAGGCACAGTTTTTTCTTTTATGGCAATAGACCAAATACAGAGGGTAATATCAGGGAGCTCCTATCCCGTTACTTTTAGAACTTTATGAGGCAGAGTAGCAACTGAGAACTGGCGCTTCCTTTCAACTTCCCATTTCGCGAAATAGTAGAATTGCAGTATTTCTTCAGTTTTAAAACTGAGAAGTTATCTAAGATGAGTATATTACGTTTTCTGCCTTCTCATTTGTTGGGGCCATTATTAACTTATTAAACTAGGTAGGAGTGCTTGATGGGTATGTAATTCACAGTTGTAACTTCTGCCCCCAAGTATTAAAAACATTACAAGTTGTAGCTGTATGACTTAGAACTATTTAGTATTAATTGCACTTTTTCATATTTCCTTGGCTATTGCCAACATTGTTTACATTACGTTACATATGTTTTTATGTTTAAACAAATATTTTATAACATGTTTTAACTTAATTTTTTTAATGTTGATTTGATTCTACTTATGTGTTTTGATATCAACAAAATGTTTATACATCTTATACACTTTTATGCACCTTTAACAACAACCTTCATTGTCATGACATCATTTCCCTCTTGCATATGTGTTTAAAACTAATTAAATTAATTAAGTTTTATATTCAGGAAGAAGCTTCTGTCCAGTGTACACGCGGTAGCATGCTGTACTAATAAATTTTGCGTTAAAGTAATTTTATCTCGTCTTGGGTTCCTGTTAACCATCATTCCGATTACATTTGCTGGAGCAAGGAGTCCGTACCTACTTGTTTTGATATTTACTGTTTTTTTCTATTTTTACGTCTTTCAAATATTAATAAAATCGCTGATCCAGTAGGTTGAAAATAAAATGTATTGTCCTCTCCTTTAGAAAAGGATACTGGTGCGTAAAGAAGGGAGTTATCCTAGGAAAACTGAAACTGAGGTATTCTGTGAAGAGGGTACACTAGGATGACCACCATCTTGGAATCGCCTGCAAGGCTCTTAAAAGCATAATGTCAACACACAAGAGCGAAGTTCTCATTTCAAAATGTACTTGCACCCAACACCACACTCCCCTGACACTGTAAAACCCCATCACACTTATATAAAGTAAATAATTAAATTTTTTAAATCCACGATAGCTGCCTGTATTTGCACGCAGTGTGCTGGTGTGCCCATTGCTTAGCTAGAGTTAGCAATTTGGCATGGAAGAGCATAAGAAAGAATGTTTATGCAAGTCACCAAATTGCAATAGCGCAATGGTAGAGCTGCGATGCACAAAGAGTAAAGGTATCTACAGTTCCAGTCCCAATTACCCCTTCTTATTTATGCGTTTTAAATCAGTATTTGAAATAATACTAGACATATATGATTAAAATTTTATTAAGCAGTGACATGGCCAATGTAACAGTGAACAAAATATATATTTTTAAAGGACCCAGATATATATTAGCCTGCTATTAAGCAACGTTATACACAGCTAATCACAGGTACCCATAGTTTAATAGAAGACTTTACCCATCTAAACAGAGGTGCCTAGTTTAATAGTGCTTTACCCAGCTAAACAGAGTTGCTCATAGTTTAATAGTGCTCACCAGCTAAACAGAAGCGTCTATAGTGTAATAGCTTTACCCAGCGCAATAGAGCTGCCCAAAGTTTAAAAGTGCTTTTTACCCAGCGAATGCTATGCTGAATGCGGCCAGCAGACCAACCAGGGCACTGTAGGGCACCGGGAGCAACGTAGGAGCTAAGTTGCTTAAACGTAGCCACACACCCCCTCTCTAGCCTGTCTAGGACAGTATTAAAATAAAAAATGACAAGGTTCGAAACCCAGGACCCTTTGTATCATAACAATCAAAGTACTGGAACCATTAAGCCATGACAACATAGGGAAAAGCAGCCACTATTAACATTCATAAACCAATAATGGTAGTTTAACCATTACTTTCAACAGGTCTGCAGTCAGCTGAGAATGTTACAAAATGGCCAAGCACAAAAAAGCGCGGGAAATGCGGTATATTTAAGCCCCATAGGCGGGAATACTCGCCATAACTGATTGTAGCCTACATTTGCAGTCAGAATGGCAGGTGCAGGAGAGGGTCTACGCCCAGCTTAACGCTGGGGGCATCGAGTCCAAATACATGGTTTGGCTCCCTTGTCCGGCCATCACAAGACAAGACTCCTGCAGGGCTAGTTCCAAGGGACGGAGTACAAGGCAGAGGCTTGGAACCGTTAGGCCTGCGGACTACCCATACAGGCGCTCCTTGACTGGTGTGAGCAGGTCCGCCACCACCATGCAGACCTGAAGAGACAAAAAAGCAAGACCAACTGAACCAGTGGATACAGGAGGCCTGTGGGATGCAGAATGCCCCACAACTGAGTATGTAGCCATGGAATGCAGTATGTAAGAATTGGATAATGGAGTATGTACATTTTGATAGGTATGTCTCAATATCCCTTCATTTACTTTACAGCTACAGGTGACCGTAGTTAATCAGTGTTTTCCATGCTGTAGGCCGCTAAGGCCAGCCAACAGGCAGGTTAGTGATTATTCTGCATGTATTGTTATATAAAATATGGGAGAGAGCATGAAAGAAAGTGTTGTAGTCCAATAAAACAGCCATAGAATTGCCTGAATAAGTCCCAAAATGTACTGTCAGATAAAACGTCAGAGAGAAAAAGAGTGTAGTAACCCATTAAGAAAGGTAACATATGTCTGAATAATATCCCTGCAGGCACCACAGTATAAAACATAAGTGAGTGAGCCTGAAAAAGATTGTTCTAACCCCATACACAAGGTATATGTCTTGAACATGTCTGCCATAAAACGCTAAAAAAAACAAATAAAGGAGTGAGCCTGTGGAAAAGTGTACAATGTCACCATTAAAGGTCTAAAACCCAGAGTGTGTCTGTGTCACAGAGTCTGAAATGTTGTTGTACCCTTTGCATTATACAAACAGTACTGTTTGAAAATGTGCTGGCAACTCCAGATATGCAGTCCCATATAAAGTGGGTGATGGAAGTGCTAGTAGCTGTGAAACATATATACAGTCCACAATAGTCAGTTACTGGCCATATGAATAAGTAAACCTGTGCCACGGTAGCATGTAATTATTCACCAGAAATGGAGTGTGTGTCAAGAAATGCAGGGTTCTGCACAAATCAAAGTGAAAAATGTCATGTGAAAACATCCTGGTGATATGTGATAAAGAAATATAAATGCAAACAAGAAATATGTAGCAGTAACATCTGTATCCTGGACAGTTAGTATGTCAGATATAGGTCAAGTATATATTGAACTAGCCAAACTCATGACACAACTCTAATGTATGGTGGCAAGTGTAATAATAATACAGGTAGGGATATATACTTGCACTGGAAATGTATTAGACTAAAAAGGTCATTATAAGATGTTAACCAAGGTTTTTTCTACACCCTACTGTATGTGTATTAAACCATGCAATCAGCACCAATGGGTATGTAATCTTAACATTTGTTGGGACATATGTCCCATTGTTTTATAAATATTTGCATTACGTTGATGCATGTGCCCTGTTCAAACACCACATTCATGGTGGTTCGTTGCTACCAAACATCCCTGCATGTTGTTGGAATATCCACTGTCGCTCAATATATGCACAAGAAGTTTGCTGTTTAACTGTTGGAACCTTGGTGTGTTGGGTTAATGTGAATATTACTGCATGCTGTTACAACTAATCTGGAAATGCCGCTGTTTATGTTGTAATTAAACATACCTAATCACAGAACGTGATGTGGGAAAGCTGGTCCCAGCGGACCCATCCCTCCTCAGTTGACGAGTGCACCTGGCACCAGTGGCTCTGGTGCTCAGCCCGGCTCCCTCCCTCCGTTGGTCCCAGTGCCACCTTTGGGTGGAAGCGCTGCAGGGGGATGGGCTTGTCCCCCATGCCGGGATGGAGGAGGGCCACCTGTCGTAACCTTGCTAGGGTCCGGGCTGTGGTGGTGCTAGGAGATCCAGCATTCAGTCACTGATCCCCCCCACGCCAGCCTCGAGGTGAGTGGTGCATCTCTCTCGGGTGAGCCTGCTCATTCCCACAGCCCCCAGCAGAGCCACCCTAGGGGCCGTGAAGGCAGTGGTGACTCATGGGGTGGGATCTCGTCCCACTGTTACCATTCAGGGCCTGTGGGTTTGCATTTCCAAACATCCTTTCCCCTCACAATTGTGTGTTCACCCACCCCATGTGTCAAACTCAATTCTGTATGTCTTGTTTGTCTTGTCTGTTTACCTCCCAACCTACCCAATCTCCCCAAATATACCTACTTCCTCAACCTCACATTCCACTCTCACCTGAAAAAAAAATAAAAAAAAGGGCAATCTGTTCCCACAAAAAAATTACGCCCCATACATAGCTGCCCACTTGCCATGTCCGCTGGACATGTAAACTGATAATTCTAATTGGCAGTACAACATATTTTGTTGTCCTCACCCCTCTCTCAGGGGTGGAAGGTTTCAAATCTCACACCAAATTTCAAACATATGCACAGCTGTTGCTGGTAAAGAAATGGGCAGCTATGGACCTTCCCTACACCCATCCTGCACATCCCGAGCTGGTTTCCCTACTGTCTTTCCCTCTTTGTGCCCCCTTTTTCACCACTTTCCTATCTCCCCATTTTCTTTTCTTTAAAAGAAATTAGCGCAGGGGTTAGCGGGAGTAAGCACTTTTAAGCAGTAGTTAGCAGGGGTGCGCGAGTGTGAGCTTGTGTGCGCTTAGCTAAACATTGCTAAGCATCACGCAAACCTGCGCAAACCTGCTTGCAACTGCTTAAAAGTGCCTTAGTTACTCTGTATGACAAGGCCTTTGTACTGCACAGCAGCAAAATAAAAAACCTTGTCAGCCTCGAACCCAGGACCTTGGACTCACCCGTCTGCATGAAGTACCACTACACCACAGCAGATATACAATAACTTAATGCTGAAAGGAATATATCAGGCATTACCATGAGTGAATGTAAAGGGAAAATAGGAATGGCATAACACAAATCTTGTTCTGTGGGCCTTAACCAGCAGGTGTTGTAGAATTGCATGACATGACTGTGAAAAGAGAATCAGCCATGCTAGTAGGGAATAATGTTACAGTAGCACCTTACAAACCCCACACAGTATCAGAGCAGGATAAACACTGGCAT
>NW_025053042.1:0-9187 GCF_019279795.1 Protopterus annectens | reverse complement strand
ATGTGGGCTCTAAAAGCATGTTCACCCGCAGAGGCAGCTGGAAACACACACACACACGGAAGGGCCGGAGTCAAACCCTACGCCTATCTACATGAACTCACTACAGTATGAAGCATTTACAGAACGCTACCGAGTTTACTGAGCACAGCTGTCAGAGGCATACTTCTAGGCGGGTGACATCACTCAAGACAATAGCTGGCAATAGCCAAGGTATGTGGGCTCTAAAAGCATGTTCATCCGCAGAGGCAGCTGGAAACACACACACACACACACACACCCCCGGAAAGGGGCCCGGAGTCGAACACGCCTATCTACATGAACTCACTACAGTATGAATCATTTACAGAACGCGCTACCGAGTCTATTGAGCAAAGTGTTGTCAGAGACATACTTCTAGGGGGGTGACATCACCGAAGACAATAGCTGGCAATAGCCAAGGTATGTGTTGCGCCTAAAAGCATGTTCATCCGCAGAGGCAGCTGGAAACACACACACACACACACACACACAGACGGAAGCGCCAGGAGCCAAACGTACCCCTATCTACATGAACTCACTACAGTATGAAGCATTTACAGAACGCCACCGAGTTTACTGAGCACCACCCTGTCAGAGGCAATCCTCTAGGCGGGTGACATCACCGAAGACAATAGCTGGCAATAGCCAAGGTATGTGCCTAAAAGCATGTTCATCGCAGAGGCAGCTGGAAACACACACACACACACACACACACACACACACACACACACACACACAAGGGCCGAGAGTCGAACCTCTTCCTACCTACATGAACTCACTACAGCATGAAGCATTTACAGAACCCCTCCCGGGGATTACTGAGCACAGCACTGTCAGGAGGCATCCCCCTAGGTGGGTGGTATCATCTCCAGAGGCAATCCGTCCGGTCGGCAATGGAGACAGAGTGGGCAGTCACGCACCCTGTTACCATCCCAAGGTGGCCACAGTAACACGTTAGTGCTGCAGTGGGGAATAGCAAATAACTGCTGATCAGTACATAAACGGGAATACGGGATGCACCATGACAGTTCACCCGAGAGGGCACCCGGGCGCAGGATGTAGGCAGCCAATGTGGCGTGACACGCACATATGTGTCACCTGGGCGGTCACCATGGCTATTCAGGATGCCATTGGCCAGGGCTACACGCAAGTAGCAGACATCGGTGACGACTGGGGGGTACTGGCGGGGTATGGCCTCCCCCACATGCGTTGCAAAGGAGACAGACATGCTCACGGGGTTTTAACCAGTCGGGGGGTGTGCACTGTACTGTGTGTCTATCTACACAGCTGCTTACTGGGCATGCTCAGACACTTAGACTCGGCACAGAGCAGACATGCATACACATGGTGGGGGGCATGGGTGGCAGAATGTGGACCGTGGTGTGTCCAGCCACACAACAGAAAACCCGGCCATGCCACAGACGGGGCCCCTTGCGGGGGGATACAGGCATGCACCCGGGTATTACTGCAGTCGGGGGGTGTGCACTGTCTGTGTGTCTATCTACACAGCTCCCTTACTGGGCATGCTCAGACACTTAGACTCGGCACAGAGCAGACATGCATACACGGGGGCGCGGCATGGGTGGCAGAATGGGACCGTGGGTGTGTCCAGCCACACAACAGAAACCCCGCCATGCCACAGACGGGGGTTGCAGGGGGAATATCCAGGTGCAATTAACCATGGGTAGGACTGCCTACAGTTTGTTGCATGCTACAGACCACCCTCCCAAACCCAGGATACCTGCACAGACGTCCTGAGGACACTGGTGAGTGTGCATCTCTCACAACAGATATTGGGTGACATCAACCACCCATACATAGAGGGGAACATTACCCAGGGCACAACCCCCCACGCCACGGTCCCAGGTGTTCTTACACCCGGGCCCTGTAAACAGCCATGCACCATCCCCACTGGGGGGATATACCAGTTCTGCCCATCACACATGGTGAGGATATGACACACAAAGGATGTACAGCCCTCAATGGTGATGCCAGACCATATAGTGGATCCACTGGTCATCCACATCCTGCACCCAACACCGGCATGGGGACCTAATAAACCTCTCCACAGAAAACCACACACATCATACGACCGGTGTGGTACCCTACAAGTCCTCCATGCCAGTTGAACACAGGCCAGCCCTGCCAAACCCTTACAAATGCCTTCTCTGAGCACCCCCAGGGATGTCTGCATGATAACATTAGGACCTTGTCCACCGAAGGCAGGCACATGGTCTGGTGGACCCCAGCCACTGACAAACTGTAAATCAACAGTTGGAGCTAATACATAAAGGCAATATCAGTACCAGGGAAGCCATCACCCATTCATACCGGCATTAACATACGGCCACACATACAATCATCCAAGTCCGCTTGTGGGAGTGGTACTGCAGAGGGCACATGAGACAACCATAGGGCCCTTTCCCCTAACTGTGGAAAGGGACATGGGTGGGGCACAGTCAGGGGGAAATGGTCTAGAATGGTACAAGGGACACTGCACCCACAGACTTTGACAACAAACCACCGGACATGTACCATGAACACATCCACCCCCCCAAGGGGGGACTTTCCATCCCACCAGAGTCTAGCCCCCCAAACATCTCATATGGCCTGGAGTGATCTGATATCTGTTATGGTGAACACAGCACCAATGGGCCCGATGGTGTCCCTGGCTGTGTGCTACCCAACCTCATTGAGGCCCTCCCCACACAGGGCCCCTGTGTCATGTTAGCCTTACTATGGGCTAGGCCCCCGTGGATGGCATATGGCATCTGTGGTCCCACTATGCCAGGGTAGTGCTTTTATGGACTGTAGACAGCCCTATCAGCTTGACAAGCCTTGTCTGCAAAGCTGGGGAGGTCCATACAGGTGCCCAGGGAATACAGACAGTGGTGTACAGCCAATACCGGAACATACCCACAAAAAATAGTCAAGGGCAGATCCTGCCTCCCAAACCTGCTCGTCCTGTCTGGAGTGGTCACCAAGGCCATTGATGGGGATGTCGGTTTGCACACACTACCATGACCTGGTGGGAGCGTTCAGAACACACCCCACATGGGACCCATGGAAAGGCTCGCCAGCAAAATGTGGGGACATATGTCCCCCGAGGGCCTCAGAATGGTTGGAGGTCACACCACACGGGGTTTTGGTGTTCCTGGTGCCGTGTCAGACTCAAATCTGGTCTCCAGTGGAGGCCCACAGGGCTCAGTCCTGGGCCCCTCCCCGGCTTTTGACCTTCCAATGTGCATGAAAACATAGGGGATTGTGGCAGACAAGGTATGCAGATGACTGCACCCCGGGCCACCATACCCAACACCCCTTTGACATGGACATCCACCTAGGGCGTCATACACATGGATAACTGGTGCCAGAGCCATGGCCTGCTGCTACATGCCAGAGAAGGTGCAGACCTACCCAGTGTGAAGGACAGCCCCAATGTAACATGTAGGTGGTAATCCATTCAACATGGTGGACGTGTTCATGGAAATGGGTACCACACCTGTCGGTAGCCTCTGTCAACACACACAATGCCAATGTGGGTGTGAAGATATTCCACTGTGGCCACCTGTTCTGGAAGGTATCACATCCACATCAGGGGTGTTCATTGTACCCCTGTACACATCACACACCAGAGCAATGATTGCTAAATGGCACATCGGGGCCTGTACCTAACCTGACACCTGCAGCACTGGAAGGACCACAAAGTTCCACCCCGGGGATGAAGGTGCTGGGACATGTGTCAAAAGCTCCCCACCAAGGGGACTCCGGCTGTATACCTTCCCAGCACATCTGCTCTGTGGTGATCTGTGCCTGACATACACGGCCATGTCTGACCTGGGTGACATGGGCATGTTCCACCTCCTGGGCCCCAAAACACGGGCACAGAAGCGACTGTCAGACACCTCACCACAAAGATAAAGGACGTGCGGGGGGGAACAGGGTCAAGCCAGACCCCTACAACACGGAGAGGATTGCCAGCCCATGTGAAAAAAGGCCCTGACTGCCTTTGTCCAGGAGTAATCATGACGTGTGGATGTGTGATAAAGGTATGCGCCAGGCATCATCTGTGTGTCAGTGCTGGACGAGGGACGGAGACTGATGGATGGGGCATCCTCATCCTAAGGGGTGTTAGCAGCCACACACAGTCATGCTAGGTCTACACGTCGAGGGCACATAGCCTGGTATGTACATGTGCGCCTTTTACCTATGTAGGGGTCCATCCCGGTTGGGGTACCTGTGCTATGCTGATATTGCCAGACATGCCTGTGGGTCCCCCACCACACATGGGGAACTGATAACAGTGCTCCCAGTAGGAAATGCAAGTACACCATCATTGGCATACCGGTTAACTGAACCAACATGGTGCTACACATGTAACCACCATGCATACTGTGTACACAGATCAATGAATGCTGCACCTGCCCCACATGGTATGTCTGCTGCATGATGTCAGTGCACAACCCACATCACATACACACCTGTCACCAGCCATACACACACACCCCAACATACACAACACGTACTATGCGGGACACAGGTATCACATACACCTCTCACTATCTTGTCCACCCTGTGCATCAGAATATGTTTGCATAACCGCACCGATGGTGTAGCGCACAGTTCTGCGGCAGAGACTTCATCATATGCACAGGGTGATATGTGTGCCACAGGCATGGGCTGTACCAATGGATGACATCATGTGTGTGTGTAAGGGCCTGTGCATTGTCTGGGCATGACTGTGTAGAATCCATCTGGGGGTGGTGGGGCCGTACAGTTGTTTTTGCTGTGTGTGGGTTGTGTACACAGTTCAGTCATCTGTGATGCCTACACGGGTATGCTTGGCAGCCCCAGACTGTACAGTGCAGGGGGTATGGCTCACTGTGTCCGCCGCGCGGGGTGACCCGTGCCTGCCTGGGGTCGCAGGGGCACTCCCGGGGTGGAGGTATAGAGTGTCCACTCCGATGACACATGTCCGCTGGAAACGGCCCCACGGGGCCCAGGGCCACGCCCACGTGGCCTGCTGTGTCCTGGTGGGGTTTGGTGTAGCAGCTGCACTGCTGCTGCTACCAGCACTGTGGGGGTGGGCATGGGAGGTGGCACGCACACGCTGACCTGCACGGTGGTGTTGCTGGCCCCCGCCCACGGGCCCCATGCCTCACCCCTACCAGGTGTTCCAGCACACAGCTCACGCCACGGATGGCCATGCCTCGGTCGAGGATCCCAGCCATCTCACCCAATCTCCTATCCAGAACATCGGCAAGATGCTGTTGGGCATTCGCCAATGACTGGATGTTTTCATTCAAGGAACGGATTGCTGACCTCTGCAGCCTCTGCCCTTCCTGGTTCTGCCTGCGCCGCCATTACAGTCTGGAACATGCGTCTGGTTATACCAGCTGCTGCACCCTTGGCAGGTGTATGTCTAGCAGTGCCCCCCACGAGCAGCACCTGCCACATGCCTGTGGCACTCCACCAGTCATTACACTGGCAACATCGTGTGTACCCACACCTTCTGCAGCCACCACACATTCCTGCTCGGTGCCAACAGACGCTGACTGACCGTCATCTATGGGCAACGGTGTTTATGTGTCGGCATCTGAACCGGGGGGGATGAAGGGGGCGTAAGTGTGATGTTCTCCAATGGCACAGTGTCTGCCTTGGGCCCTGCCTGTGCCTCATGCACATGGTCATCACCCCCTAGTATCTGTGGGGACAGTAGCATCAGAAGGAGCGGAGGAGGGGAAAGCACCTACCGCACCTGTCAATAGAAAGACATACCCGTTACATTACAGACATGCCCCCCCACACACACACACACACACACACACACACACACACACCGCCCCCCACACACATGCAGACACATCATGCATGTGATATTCCAGGTGGCATCCTGCATTCCCACACCACGGCCCAGTGGGTGCAGCCCAGACATTCATAGTGGCAGTATGCATACTGCCCTGGGGGAACAACAACAGGCAGGTGTCTTTTGTAGGCATGCAGTACACACATTCATGGTAGTTTGCATGCATCACCGTGATACACCGTGTGGACGGGCGAGTTAACAGTACACATGGCTGCCGCACATGTCATGTACACCCCAAACATGTGCGTATCATGTGGACATGTGGGTGGTGTCCCACCACATGCACCACATCCCAAAGGATGTCACAGTGCAGTGTTATGTGTACAGTCTACAGATACAATGCATGGGTAACAGGGATGTCTGTGCAGGGGGGGTGGTTGTACATAGCTGTACAGTGGGGGACGGGCACTGTGCCACTGCACGGGCAGGACACAGGTATGTTTCGGGGATGCGTGACCTGGACGAACATTGCCATGTCTGAAAGTCAGTTCAGCTGCTCAGCAGCACATATGGTGGACATTGGTGGCACCTTAGTGGCTGAGACAGTCATTTCATTTCACTGGTGTACCACATCGGATGTCCAGGGGGTCCACTACAGTGATGAGGCCACTTATTCTGCACAGGGTGCAACGGTGACTACCCACTGTGGATGTACTGTGTGGCAACATGCCTGTAGGTATCACCCATGGCCTTGTTTGTCTGGGTCATGACAATTTGTGTGATGGACCCCGGCCCTGTGGTGGCCCACGTCACATACAGCCATACTAGTCTAAGGTGCCACATTCCCCACGGCTATGCAGACATTGTGGATGTCTGCTATGTCCGGGATAGGTCATGTCATGGTGTGAAAATGTTGCAGACAGACATCCACGGCATGGGACATGGCATGTGCCATGTCACAAGGGGACCAAAGCAGGGGCATAGGTCACATGGTAACACCTGTGCTCTGGCCAGATCACAGCTCACTATGTGGTACTGTGTGCATACTGCAGAGGCATACCAATGCATACTACACATGCAGCCATTGTGGAACACCTACACCATTGTATGCATAGCTGACTGCACTAACACACCAATTTGGTGTCATGCCACTCTATACTAACGGTTGTATCTACTGTACATGGGTGGTGTGTGTCGGTGGTGCAACCTGTATACCGTGACTGGGGAAAACCCCGGTGTGCATGTCATACCTGGACACATGGGGAAATAAAACACCATCATGCCTTTGACTAGCAACAGACTTACCTGCAAAAGACCCTTGTCTTGCACACGCCAGACGACCCGTTTGGGATGACACAAAGGTATAAAATTATCCATTTATCCCAGGTCAGCACTGTGCATGTCACATCATGCATGTGGTTAGCATGTGCTATGCCCTGTCTGCAACACAACATAGCATACTGTAGTATGCATCTTTGTGGCCATATACCTGGCATGTGTTGCTATATTATGTGTTGTACTATGACACCCACTCCCACTCGCTTATCATACAAACATGCAACACTGACTTACCAGGCAGCTCCAAAATTTTGGGTTTGGGGGACACCCACCTCCACGATGGACGAAAGGGGGTTTTTGTTCCATGGGTGTCCCCAGACTGGCCAGGAGCTCCTCCGGGGTGTGAGTGGGGGGTGGGTTTGGGGGCCCACCACCTGTCCCACCTTTTTTCTGGCGATTGCAGCGCACGCTGTCTCGCATGCCGGATTAGGTCTGTGCAGTGCCTGCGGATCTGTTGGAGGGGCGGTTGTAGCCCCCAGGCTGTTCACCCTCCCGCCATCTCCTGCCACATCTTCACGTTTTTGTGCCTGCAGTGGCACATGGCTTTAAAATGTCATAAGGGCATGTAAATTTGGGATGATGACCTCCCCCCCTTGACGGCTAAAAGGCAGCCGGGGAATGTGGCATTATCTGTAAGACATAATGATGGTGGCAGGTCACATTTACACTGCTGTGCTGGCATACTGCTGGAAATACATTGCTATGACATGTACAACATCTGCACAGTAATCTGTGAAAGGCATCATGGCAGTGACACAGCCGATGTGTTGGCTTCACACCATTGAGCAGTGGGTGTATATCATATCTGTGTGTCACCTCATCACACTGTACAGCACCATGTTGATGTTAGCCTGCTGTGGACATGTGTACCTGGCTGCACCTGTGTCCATATCTTGGCATGGGGCCCCATGTGGGCTACTGTTCACCTGGATGCTGTGTATATGTCAGACATCACGCCTGGGGCCCTTATGAACGCCAGCAGTGGCACTGTACACAAAACATGGACACCTGCACATGCATGTGTTGTGCCATGTACATCCACACAGCACTGTAGGGGGTTGGACAACTTGCCCAGCTCACCTGTGTTACATGTGATAACATAGGACAATGTGTAACCATGAAAATTAGCAGGAAAGGCCATGCATAGCATGTACACACACATTGTCCACAGCCCCAGCACCTGTAACACCACAGGGTGCATCACCCCCATTACTGCTTTTATGGTTGATAGTGACAGTGCCTTTTGTCCATTGCACCATGTAGGACTGTGATAGCTCATGCAGCCTTGCTGGGCAGGGCTGCATGGTATGGCAGGGGATGCCACATACATGGCACTGGGATTTATCCACCTGGGGGGTTTATATTGGCAGGGTGGCTGTCCATTCCATATGTCATTGCTATGTGTTTATGGTCATTCAACTAGTCTATCACCATGGTGTGGTCACTGGCCTCATGCAAGGTAGGCTGCACCGCTTGGTGAGGGTGTGTCTGGTCCATGCAGGTATCACACATCCATCCATACACTGTAACCCTGACTGGTGCTATGTGGTGGGGTATTGATCAACACAGTGCTGTAAGAGGACACACTCCGCTATGCCGAGCACATGGAAGGGTGCCTGCACTTTTGGGGACCACATATGTCACATCCAGTGCCTGCTGCCACCCCCCTGTCTGCTGGTGCACTGCCCCCGCCATCCCTCCCTCTGGGAAGTGGTGTTGGGCACAGCATAGGTATCCATGTATGGGGACAGGGATGTTCACATAGCAGGGGCACTGATGGTATCGCCCATCTGACCATACACGCATGACGCACCCCCCCCAAAAACCCCTTCATATTTTGTTCACAAGGGGACACAGCTATACTGCTATGCCGGAGACATTCACAGCCATACATCCCGATGCATGCAGCCCTCTGTGGCATGGCCTGGACTATTGGTGTGGTTCCCCATAACGTGTTTGACTGCGGCTGGGGAGACCTACTGTGCACATGTCTACACGGTAAGCCTGTTCTACAGTAGGCATCAGTGA